>NC_136466.1:107740283-107870283 GCF_902686455.1 Sciurus vulgaris | reverse complement strand
TCCTGCCTCAACCTCTTGAATCTCTGGGATTACAAGTGTGTGCCACTACACCTAGTGGATTAAGTCTTTTAATAATGTGAAATGTGATATAAACCCCAGAACACTATATAAGACATTATCATTATTAATGGAATTCAGCTGAGTTCCTAGTGCCCATGATCTAACTGCTAACTTGGGCAAGTCAATGTTAAATTTTATGTACCTCTCTTCTTAAATTAATGACAGTGGTTCTCCAACTTTAGGGTACAAGTCAATTCAAGGAGCTTGTTAAAAATATAGATTCCTTTTACTTGGTAAGAAGTTTGACTGAAGTGATGAAAACGTTTTGGAATTAGGTAGAAGTGATGATTGTACAACACGGTAAATATACTAAATGCCACCATGCACTGAAAAATGCTTAATCTAATATTATGTGAGCCTTAATAAATTATGTTAAAAAGGAAAAATTCCTTGCTCTTCCTTTGTGGATTCTGATTCAAGAAGTCTGGTGTAGGGATCCAAAATCTTCATCTTAGAAAAATAAAATAATTCTGATACAGGTAGTCCAATGACTGCATTTAAACACCAAGAAATTATCACCTGAGAAATAAAGACTTTAATTTTATATTTTTGTTAGATAGAGGAAAACTACTGAAGAGAACACTTAGAATGGAGTTGGGAAAAACAGGCTTCCAGTACCCAGAAATATTTTGCCATCTTTCTTATATAGCTTCTTGTGAAAGTGGATAGAGGAGGGAGGCAGGGCCTGCTTGGGTCATGCTAAGCAAAGATGTTGTTCTAGAAAATAGCCTTTCTCAACAAGCAGATGCAGGCTAGATTTGTTTCTGAAAATAAAATTCATGTGAACATGAGAGGGCCCTCCTACCTCTGTCTACTTGTAGGGTCTAAAGGGTCACATTATTTACACAATGGTCATTTGGTCACCATCTCACATGGTCTGGAAGCAGTGAGATCTAGTGGTCTGTGTCCTGAATCAATTTGTGCCCTGGAACTCTGACACCCACTAACTCAGGGTGTGCCCTGGACAAAACTGTCTAACTCCTCATTACTTATCAACCTTGCAAGAACGAGGGAACCCAAACAATGAAGTCACTAAAAGCAATTATTTTTGTGGAAGGTGGTAACATCCCTTTACTGGCCCAGTAGGCCCCATAATGCCTCTTGCAGTCTCAGGACTGTTTCTTAATCAAAGCAAGGAAAAGGCTTGGCTCTACATTTCATGCAGAGCTGTACATAGGTCCTAAATCCTATGTGAGTCTAAAAGTAAACTTTAAAAAATTTTTAAAGTGTTCTTCCCTCAAAAGCTTAGAAATAGAATGACCATGTGACCCAGCAATTCCACTTTTGGAATTTATGTACAAAAGAATTCAGAGCAAGACTTTGAAGCAATGTTTGCACACCCATGCTTGTAGCTGCATTACTCACAATAGGCAAAAGGTGGATAAACAAACAAAATGAGGTATATACATACAATGGAATGTTAATTAACCTTAAGAAGGAAGGACATTCTGACACATGCTATAACATGGCTGAACCTTGAGAACATTATGCTAAGTGAAATAAAAAGACAAATACTGCCTGATCCTACTTATACAACGTATCTAGAGTGGTCATACACCCAGAAGTAGAAAATAGAATGGTGGCTGCCAGTGACTGAGAGGAGGAGGCCATGAGGAGTTGTTTAGTGAGCAAAGAGTTTCAGTTTTGCAAGATGCAAACATTCTGGCGACTGTACAGCAATGTAAATATATTTAACACTACTGAACTGTACACTTAAAAATGGTTAAGGGCTGGGGCTGTAGCTCAGTTGTACAGCACTTGCCTAGTATGCATGAAGCCCTAGATTCAATCCCTGGCACTATAAACAAACCAAAAAAAGGGTCAACATGGCAAATTTTTTGCTATGTGTATATATTTTTTCAGCATTGGGGATTGAAACCAGGGGTGCTTTACTACTGAGTAACATCCCTAGCCTTCCTTATTTTTTATAGGGTCTCACTAAGTTGCTGAGACTGGCCTCAATCTTGTGATCCTTCTGCCTCAAGCCTCCCAAGATGCTCAAATTACAGGCATGAGCCATCACACTGAAATTATGTTATGTGTATTTTACCACAATTTTTAAAAATGGTAAAAACAGGGTTAGGGATATAGCTCAGTTGGTAGAGTACTTGCTTCGCAAGTATAAGGCCCAGGTTTCAATCCCCACCACCGCAAAAAAAAAAAAAAAAAAAAAAAAAAAAAAGGTAAAAACAATCCTTTCCCTCCTTCCCTTCCTTCCTCTCTTACTATACTAGTAAAATATGAGCATAATTTTGTGGGTAAAACATTCCAGAAATATGTAAGTTACAATCTTCCTTCATTGCTCTTCCCAGGCATACATAACTGCTTTGCCATTTGGTGTATATTTTCACAGTATCTGACTGTGGATTTACAAACACACTCATTCATGTACACATAGACACACATGTATGCACAAACATTCTCACACACGCACATACATGTACGCGCGCACACACACACACACACACAGACACACACACACACACAATTTTAAATGGGCCTGAACTTACTTCACTCACTGCTCTAGGGCTGGCTTTTCTGTTTGAAGTTTTAACATTTCGTTCTTCCCCTTTCTTCATGACACAAAAGGACCCTTAGTCACACTCTTGGTGCCACCATGACTGTACTTTCTTGAACAGAGCATACGGATTCTGGAGGTGCTTACTGGTTCCACAGGTAGGACGAACACAATGGCTGAGTTGAAACTTGGGAGCCCTTGCACTCGGCAGTGGCACCAGAGCCAGATAATTGGCAGCAGAAGGGTTTTCTGTTGGAAGCTACCCATTTCCATCAGTGCAGTGGGCTCTAGCACAAAATGTTGTCTACTGCCACATGGGGTGGTGGGGACTTGGGGAAATGGTAATCAGAGAAAGGGAGCAACTGGGAGGTAAAGGGCAAATCCTCTCTGGGAAGAATTACCAGCCGGGCTTTACCACCTTTATAAAATATGAACAACCGTATTGATCTGAGAAAAAAACCCTCACCCTTTTAGCCTTTTCTAAATTGAGATGATAGCACTGTTATGCATTAAAAGATGTTATCAGTCCCAAAGAGCAAGTATGGTCTTATACCAACTAATATCTGCTAAAATGTACCTGACTGCATTGGAAATGTTGCAGCAGATTGGTATAGCTGGGAATAATGAACCGCTGCACCCCATTGAAATGTAATTACACAGCCCTCTTGTTCTTAAACCTATAAGGTGAAAGAAAGATGAATAGTGAAAGTAAAAACCGCTGACCCTTCAAACTTTAATTTACGTTATGCATTCGCTCGCCCTTCTGATAGGTTTTAGAAAGGTCATAATTTAGGGTATTTTGCAGTTGATAAATGATCTGTATGTTTGTGTTCACACGCACCGATTGATTTGTTATAGCCAAAATATTGTTTCTATAACAACCCAAGGGCCCTTAACTAGACAAACGGCAAACCGGAATCCAAGGGGAGGCAGAGGGAAATCTGGGCCTGCCCAGAAGGGGCCGTCTCTGCCCAGACTCCAGGATGATGGAGTGGAGGGTGTAGGTAAAGATGCAGGGGCAAAATGGTGGGAGGAGGAGGTGATGGCCAGAACAGATGGAGCAGCCGCTTTGGTTCTTGGCAGGCCTGCAGTCATGGTCTCTTCAAAACCTCTCAGTCCAGCGTGGGTGGCTTTCACTGAAGCCCAGGGAAGTCTTGTCAAGACTTTCAAGTTGAGCTCCCCTTGGTGCAGAGTAAGCCAGTGGGGTTGTTAGGGCAATTTTCCCGCCTTTCCAGCCTTGGAAGAGGCTCCTGTTTCCGGGCCCAGTTGATGCATTATGCATCAGAGCTGCCTGCAACTGACAGCCCCTCAGCCAACGTCGACTTGAAAAGCAATGGTGCTAATCAAAGCCGACACATTTGAATGTCCAGACACACACACAGAGAAATTTACTAATCAAAAAGTGTATTTCCTAGGGCTGTCTCCAGAGAAATCCGCGGGAAGAAATTGGAATAATTTATTAGCTTACAAGTTTTCGTTGACAGTTAGCCCAAAGCTATTTATCTCTGTAATAGAGAACGTCTCCAATGTGGCAAAATTGACCAAATCAAACAGCTTTGATCAGAAAATGAATCTGGCAAGCCTGCCTGTCGGAGGGTCCCAGGAGAAAGGGGGGAAACAAACAAAAAGATTTAACAAGTGGTCAATAGGAGAAAGAGAGCAAGAGAAAGAGATTTGGAGAAGAAAAGAGCGGGGGAGAAGGAGGCGGAAAAGGAATTTTGCAAAGCCCCAGCCCCAGCTCTGGAATGAATTGTTGAAGAAATAAATGATGTTTCACATCATAACATTTAACATGGTGCTTGTGCATTTTCTGAGCCCTGCAGCCCAATCTGAGATGTGATTTTTATGGTAACAAGATGATGACAAACTGCAGAGGAAAGGGGCATCTTGCTGTTGCTGTTGCTGCTGCTGCTGGGGAAACAAGCACAGGAAAATCCAGAGAAATGATGCTACCTCTCCTGGCCTCGGGGTCAGCATTAGACCTTGTCTAGAAGGCAAGGATTATGATAACTTTGTTTGGTCTGCCTTGGTGGGCATGAAGTGCTTGCCCACCAGCTGCTAAGCTGGCTTCTGGGAGAGGAACTGTAACCACATGTGAGTCTGAAGGTAGGATCCACAAGGAGGCTCCCCTTCTCCTCCTCAGGAGGAGATGTCAGGGAGATGGGAGGGGGAGTGTGTGCCATGGGCACGCTTCTTCAGCTCGTCTTCCAAAATATACAGGTCTCTACACTGCAATCAGGTGAGGGTATCAAATGCAGCTTTGAAGCCCTGTAGTGGGTGGATGGATGAGATAATAATCAAGAACTAGGGAAAGAGTTTTAAATCAATGCAGCATTACTTTACATACTAACCTTGGTCTCTATCATCCAGGTCAGTCAACTAATTATCTTCCAAACCCAGATATCCTCTGCCATGAACAATAGACTCCACCTGCTAATATCCAAGTGCATATACTGGCAAGGGAGTTGTTATATTTATATTCAATTGTCAAATAATTAGGAGGCTCCCACAGCCAACATATTTGTGCCCAAACTAAGTGCTAGAAACCCATCATCAGGATCACCACACATTTTATTCTAGAGAAGACTTTGTAAGCTCTTTAAGTTGAGACACATTAAAAAATCATGATGGAAAATTGGCAAGAGTATTTGTCAATAAAGAAACATTCTAAATATGGAAATGCTCTCATCACAGTACTCTCTGGATTGGAATTGTTGTGTGAGGACATTATGTTATAAAGACTTGAAAGGGCCATTTTATCCTCAAAGGTTAGACCAGCTCTGAAGTCTTGGGGGCCCAGCTGGGACTGACAGTGTATCTTTAGGACATACTTTCCTTATTCTACCTGTAAACTGTGTGCTTGGGTCTCGATTATTATTTCCTGCATGGCAGGGGTTGTTGTGGGAATCAAGAGACAATTGGGCTCACATGTGGCTCAGTGGTAGGCACTTGCCTAGTATGCTAGAGGTCCTGAGACAGACAACCAAACAAAAACAAAAACACCAGACACATTGAAAAATAATTAAATTCCTACACAAACACCAGAGGTTATTTCCACTGCTTTATCCTTGGGGATAGGGAAGATCAGCAATTTTATTTGATCAACCAAATCCCACTTAACTGGGGAAAATCCATGTCAAGAAACCAAGCTACAGCTGGGTGTAGTGGTACATGCTTGTAATTCCAGTGACTCAAGAGTCTGAGGCAGGAGGATCACAAGTTTGAGGCCAGCCTGATCAAGTCAGTGGGACCCTATCTCGAAATAAAAATTAAAACGTCTGGGGATGTAGTTCAGAGGAACAATTCCCAGTACTGGGAAAGAGAGAGAGAGAGAGAGAGAGAGAGAGAGAGAGAGAGAGAGAGAGAGAGAGAATGGAAGAAAGGAAATGCTGTGCACACCTGCACACTCTGAGAGCTGATTTTTTTTCCCCAGTAATGCTCATTGTGCATCTGAGGACTGAGTCACAACCTCATAAGAAGGGGCTAGCCAAATTCCTGATGCTTCTAGTGACTATCATCTTTCAGTCATGTGCTGTTCCTCAAATATTTTGGGAAAAGATATAGTTGGTTTTAAATCCTTTGGGCTCCCAATTCAGGTTTAAGTCCCCATGTCTGATCCATATGTCTGTGTATTCTTGGAGCTATAACCCCTGGCTAATTGAGTACTAAAGGTGGATCAGCAATTTTGCTTGATCAACCAAGTTCGACTTAATCTGCTCTGTAAAAGGACTTAGTGGACAGTATCTAAAAGTGAAAGTATTTCTAAACCATTCAAACAAAGACAATCAACTTGGTTTTGTTGATATTTTAGAGGAGCACAGGGAGTATAACATTTTGGCCAGTCTTGGGTTTATTTCTATGATAGAAAATAAGGCAACTGCGCTCTTTTTCACTAAAATTTACAATTTGCTTGTCAGTATTGTACAGGACAATAGGTTAGCTTGTGCATTTGGATCTTGTGAATGCATCAGAATTGTCTCTCATTTGTAAGATGTACATATTGATATCCATCCTGACAGCATGACAATCACACACCACAGTCACACAATGTCTCAAAGCAGTTTTGCCTTAGAGCTACTCTCCAGAGCAATCGTCCCTCTGATCCATGTTTTATGGTCTTCTCAGGAGCAGCATCAACATGCTTCTGTATCTGTGAGCCCCTTTGCCCTAGTATCCCAGCTCCCCACATCTTGTCTGGTTGGGCCTCTGCAGAGTTGGTGTGCACTTTTCTCTTGGGCAAAATAGAGCAGTCAAGAACTCAGTAGTATTTTGGTATGACTGCTGGGAATATACCAGGGAGCTCTTACCAAGAATCAGGTGCAAAATGGGTTGAGAAGACTCAAGATTTCTTGTAGCTAGATTTTTGACTCCTCCGCCTCCAAGTATTATTCTAAAATCTATAAAAGTCACTGATTTTCCAAATGAGGAGCCCAGTTAGATGATTACTGTATTAATTTTTTTTTCCTCTTGTGTAACAGATAGTGTCCAGCACTGGAGACCCACAAGGAAAGCTTTAAGAATTCATGAGGAAAAAGACTGCCATCCATTTATTCTAGGTACTCATGCAACCTTGGCCATGCAATCTTGTTAAACATTTACCTAAGCAAGAAACAAACAGTCTCAGGAACCAAACACTCAAACTCACAATTCAGGAACTTCCATTTTGGATCCTGAGATTCTTGAAATCACACATTTTTCTTGAAAACTCCCCTATTACCACATGCTATATAATATGTAGACACAGAAGAAACGAAGGGCTTTGAAATTAAGGAAGGTTTAAGTGGAGGAGAGCCAGAAAATGACTCCATATGAGAAAATAGAGAAAATGACTCTTCTGAGAAAATACTCAGAAAACACTATATGATTTTTTTCACAATTAATTTTTTTCATAAATCTCATCTACCCATAGAATTCAGGATATTGGAATTTGTGGCACTTTCCTCTGCTTAAATGAAGTGGAAATTTTAAGTGACATTCTCAAAATCCTTATCTTCCCTGTAAATTCTGTCTGCATGTATTTTTCTTAAAAATAGTTATATACACACACATATATACATATATATATTTGTATATACATATGTCCTTTTTTTCCAACCAGGATTTCAATTAGATTCCAGCTGTTCATATTTCTTTTGACTTTAAATTAACTAAAATATTTAAATGGCCTATACTAACTTAAATTATATAATTTTATAGTCAATAGGAAATGATCCTATGTGGATAAGAACCTACTTATAAAAAAGAACTCGCCCATCCTAAAACTTGATATGGATGAGCACTGACTGACACCCCAGGAATACTTCTGCCTTTTGTGGGGGGATACCAGGAATTGACCTCAGGGGCGCTCGACCACTGAGCCACATCCCCAGCTCTATTTTGTATTTTATTTAGAGACAGGGTCTCACTAAATTGCCTAGCACCTCACTTTTGCTGAGGCTGGCTTTGAACTCCTGATCCTCCTGTCTCAGCCTCCAGAGCTGCCAGGATTACAGGCAAGTGTACTTCTGCCTTTTTAATGGAATTAATATGTTCTAAAAATGACAGGTAATTAATTTTCCCCTAAAAACAGACTATAGTTCATAAGTTCACCCAAAATAAAAAACTGGACACAAATTCTGCTCTGGGTCAGGCCATTGTTACTAGAGAAATCAGTAGTTTACTTTTTTTTGTTTGTTTGTTTTGGACGTGCTGGGGATTGAACCCAGGACCATGTCATGTATGCTAGGCAAACTTTCTACCACTAAGCTGCACCCCAAGCTCCAGTACACCTTAGCAATAACCATGTTCTAGTAAAAGAAGTCTACCCCAAACCTTGCTTCTGAGACTGCTAGCAAAACACTTTTTAAACAACTGATTCACAAAAAGGATCTTCCAGTTACTTACATTCTCTAGAGAAACAAAATGAATGTACTAGTTCTGCTCAGTCATTGTCCCCACTTCCACCCCATAATCTCCTCTTTAGTCTAATAGTTATACATGTCCATTAGGAATGGAGAAAATAGATGGAGAAGTTCATCCTTACAGCTCGTGCCTCTTTAGAGATGCTGGATTTTAAAGAACCCCCAGTATATACACTCACAGGCCCCATGAGATTCTATACAACATAATTCCTTCAAAGAAGGCCCAAGGGGTTGAGCAAGATTGGGCAGGAATTTTAGGGTTTTCTTTTTGTCTGTGGGCAGGACCCTGTGCATATGATTCACCAACAACAGTTTTTGAGCGCTATTGTCATCCATCTCAGAAACCTGATGCTCACTACACTCGAGTCAGACTGAAATCATTATCCCTACATCACAGATAAAGGAACTGAAGTTCAGGAGGGTTCGATGATGTGCCTAGGGTTATATCTCCAGCTCAGAGAGAGCTGTGAGGAAACCCCAGATCCATCCAACCCCATGTCTACTCCTCCTGTTATCCTTAGGGAACAGAGAAGAGATCTTGGTTTATTCTTAATGAGACATCTATCTTTATTCTTTGCACAAGCACCATCCTACACCTTGGTCCATCCATCCTGGTTGCATTTGTAGTAATTAGGAAGGACTAGTTATGCTAAGCAATGAAGTCTCACTTCTGCTACGTACCAAAGCAAAGTGGCTAGGGGCTCTGCTTACTACAGTCACTCAGAACCTCATGCTGATAGAGACTCTACCATCTCAGTAGTAGATATTAAGTCCATATCCCAATGCAATACTTTCAGGACTTACCTCAGTTAGGGAAAAGTGTGTGTAATATTGTGATATGGCTCTTAAATGTTATTGCCCACAAGTGACATGAATCTACTCACCTGTCCTCAGCCAAAGTGAGGCAAACAGCCACAGCTAACTTCAAGCAGATTCTTCCACATGGCTGGAAGAAGAAGAGAACCAGAAATTTTAGAGAGCTCCAGTCATTTCTAAACAGTACTCTTGGTCAGTTGGAGAAAGGAGTACTGGCTCTGCCACTTGATAAGCTCCATGACCTTGTCTTGTCACTTAATCCCATCGCCCCCCACATACTCCTCTGCAAATGAAGGTTCGGGATAGATGATCACCTCTCTGATTCTGTACCTGAACAAAGCTATTACCTTTGTGAGATCTCAGAGCCCACATGCTTGGGAGCAGGCTGGTGGAGTCATCTCCAACCATTGCCAACAGGATCAGGAACATGATGAGGGCATAGTGGAGATGGACTCATTTGTGCACACAGTAGGGAAGCTGGATAGCTTCTGTTGAGTTTTAGGGTTTTGAGTTAGTCCCCACAGGCGTGATGAATGTGTCGAGGATTGCATGTCACACCATGTACTTCGTTAACTTGTTTTGACGAAGGCATTTTAGTTTTAACTGCATGTGACAGCCACTCAAGTCTACTCATAAATGTTCCTCCATACAGGTGTTTCCCACTTAGGTAATAGATGTATTTCTTTTTGAGAAAGTAGCATATAAACTAAATCTTAAAACTATAAAGTCAGTGCTTGTGTACATGGAAAATCATATTGATCAAAGGATTCCAATGACAAAAGCCTTTTAAGAAAGGTTGAAAAGATCATTTCATTTCTTTTTCTCTAAGGTGTTCCTTGATAAACCCAGAGTCTCTGGCACAGTACACAAAATACAAAGACATTTAAAGATAATCATGAATGGATGATGTTCAGTTATCTCTCTGTGGTTGACCTACATTTTCATATGCCAGTATTGATACCTTACATACATTTGTATAGCACTTTCAATTTAGAAAGCCTCACATTTACATGGGGCAGGAGAAGAAAGAGTGAAAATGTGGGATCAGACTATAGTTCTAATCATGGCTCTGTTTCTTAGTATCTGTGGATTTGGATACACTATTTCCACCTCTTGGGGTCTCTGGCATCTCATTTGTGAAATAAAAGAAACGCCACCTTCTCAGGATTGTTGAAAGGGAGTGACATGAGTCTTAGGTCAATGTGTCTCTAGGGTCTGACCTGGAGAAGTTTCTCAATGAAAGATATTTCCCTCCTTTTTCCATAAAGCCCAAAAAGGATGTATCACTATCCACATTTTGTGGATGAAAAGGTTGAGGCCCAGAGAGATAGAGTAGCTTGCCCAAAGCCTCATAAATGAAGGATTGGATCACAAACTTGTGCCATCTCTCCCTAGCACACTGTTTTGCCAGACCCCACCAGGAGGCAGTGTCTGGACACTGAGATATTTTTATAAAACATGTCTATCAAGTGATTTAAGACTGACGTACATCGTCTTACACATTTTGTCTTATGTGACTTTGTCTTTCCTTTCTGCCAGGGCTAGTTATGCCCTGAGAGTCAGGACCAGGCTCAGTGCTCCCATGGCGTATATCTCTGCATGTCAGTGGGGTACCCATCTAGTGCTTACCCATGAGCCACATTTCAAATTCTTGCAAATCTGTTCAGCCAGGGAGGACACAGTACTGCATTTCATCATTAAGAGAAGACCTTCGTTTTTAGAAAATTTGTCATCTGAGTTTGACAATTACAAAGGGCACAATAATTCATTTTAAAGGTATTGTAGCAAAATAATAATACTACTAAGATGCTGAGATGATTGAGTGTTTTTATTTGTAGGGACCATCTCTCCCCTTCCATCAGTACTCTCAGTAGTCAGTTATATTCCAATGAGTTTTTTTTTTTTTTTTTTAAACAGAGAGACATTAAGAACCTACTGGATGAAAGGCAGAGACCTAGGCTCTGGGTTAAAATCATGAGATATATCCCTGACCTCACTGAACTCATGGGACAAGCTGTCAATAAGTGGATACATAACATTTAGAATTATAGATTATAACAATGAAGGAAAAGATTAGGAACTAAGAACACTCATGAAGGTTCTAATTTAGATTAGAAAGGTGAGGAGAGGCTCCATGAAAAAGTGTAATTCTACTGAGACCTGAGAAATACTAGTAGAAATTGGTCAGGCAAAAAGTGGGAGAAAGAGCATTCCAAGTGGCAGAATTGACATTGTCCCGGTCAAGGCTAGTAAAAGCTTAGAACTGAAATGAGATCAGGGGGCCACAGCACAGGAACTCAAAAAACACATAAGAGGGACTTAGAAAGACAGTGGAATGTGGAATGATTCTGACCTCAGTTTCCTATGCACATGTATGAGTACACCACAGCGAATCTCACCATCATGTGCATCCACAAGATGGGGATCCTAGTTAGAATAAGATGCACTCATGCTTGTATAAATATGTCAAAATAGCTTCTACTGTCAAGTGTAACTAAAAGGAACAAATAAAAAAAAAAATTAAAAGAGGAGTTGAGGGTGTCCTGGGACCAAATTCTTATAGGCATATCAAGTTGCAACTGAAAAATTTTAAGCAGAGAAATCATGTGATTAAACTTATTGAATCTCTCTACTGTTCAGTAGAACAATGGATTTCATTTAAGAATGGATTTCATATAAAGGGTGCAAGAGTAGAAACAAGGGGGCCATCCAGGAGACTACTGCATTTGTCCAGGTGAAGGATGAGGGTAGTTTGAACTTGGGTGGTAGCAGTGAAATAGAGATGAGAGTGAAATCGTGGAATATTTTAGAGTTAGAATTGATGGCACATGATGATGGATTTTATTTATGAAAGAAGAGAAAGATGACCCTGATGTTTCTGGGTATGTAGATTGATTAAGATTTGGAGCAAGGGGATCAGGTAGTTCAGGTTTGGCCATTTTGCATCTGAGTCGCCTCTGAGATGCCCAAGAAGAGGAGCTTGTTGGATGCAGGAGTTTGGAGCTTAGATACATGTTTGGGAGAACTTGACAACACAGGTGATATGAGAGTGGTGTGCTCTGGCGAGAGTATGGAAAATGCTGAGAGAAGTCCTAGAGCTGAGCCCAGATTTGTGAATGCATGAAGGACTTGGGAAGGGACCCAGAATGAGTGTCGCAGACACAGAGGAAGAACTCGGTGTTGGGGAAGGAGGGAGAGTTCTGCCTTACTCTGAGATGAAGTCAATTGGGAGGTTATTCATGACATTGCTGAGGTGGAGGGTGGAGGGTGGAGGATGAAGCAGGAAGGGAGCCACTGACTGGGAGGACAGGAAGGAAATGGCACTCCGTGAACAGCTCTGAGGGTGAGCAGAGACAGAACAGCTTGAGGAGCAAGTGAGCACATTTGAGGTATCTGACTAGTTTTATTCTGTTGGGAAATATCAGAGCACATCTATATGCTGGGACTGCAGGTGGTGGTCAAGTAGAGAAGACAAAAGAGAAGATGCTGGAGTGAGAACAATGTCCTGAGGTCACCAAGGACCATATCAGTGACTGCATGGCACTGGGGTGCTTTGGGGTTTCTGAGGGGAAGCCACCCTGTCATAGAAACAGAGGCTTCATCTCCACTGTGGAAAGAGGAAGAAGGAGGAAGAGAGATGAAACAGGGAAGAAAGTAGGAAGCAAGGGAAGAAAATAGATACAGAGATGGCCAGTCCTCTCCCCTTTCCAGGTGGTCAAGTTGATAGTGAAGCTGAGCCCCAAATAATATGGGGGTGGGCCTCTGTCTTCTCAGGAGGGCCATTTCCCTTATCAGAAACCTAAGACTTGCCCAGCTCAGGAGATTATTATCAAATCCTGTCTTTCCCGCTGATCTCAAAATCTTATCAGTCCAGAGAAATTTCCAGGGCAGCAGCCACTACTCCAGGCTGAAAACCCTGACTTTCCTGGCTTTGTACCTCCCAATTCCCCACCAAGGTCCTGAGTCACAGAAGAGTGTATGATTTCAGTGGACAATGGCAAGATTAGTGGTCTGCCTTCCCACCCACCTGGTCATGTTTCCTGAACTGGAGAAGTGAGCCTAGAGGCATGGGAGAGGAAGAAAGAAGGCTTGCCCCAGTCATTTGCATTCACTCTGAGGCATGAGATTTGATTACCAGTCTTCTAACATGCATGACAGCAAATGTTAAGATCTGCCACAGAGTTATCTAGCCCCCTTTTAAATTCATCTACAGTGTTGGGCTCTTTGACCCCAGAGGTAGAGAGGACCACAGCTGACTTCATGCCACTTAATGTTTCTCTCTCTTCTACAGCAATAAAGCTTTTCATGAAATATAAGGTATCAGAACAAAAAACAAAAAACAAAAAAACAAAAAAACAAAAACAAAAAAAAACCCACCTGATTTCTGGGAATATATACAACAGTTCACTGAAGCCCCTGCTGGCAAGGATTCTTCAGTCTCCCTCCTCAACCATCTTCCGCACATGGGAATGCCTTTTTTTTTTTCTTTGTGATTGACATTCTTGGTTCATTGTCCTACAAAGGATATTAAAAATAAAAATAACAACCAGCTATCACCAACTACTATGCTTATTACCTTATACATCTTGTACATCTTCCTTAACTTATCCCAAATTTACTCATAGACCAGAAAGAAATTCAACTTCTTCCATGTTTTAAGTCCTTTGTCAAAAGATAGGACCCTTTTCTAACTTCTAGGTGGTGGGAAGCATGGAGGCAGTATCTGAAAACATTGGTCAAAGTTCAGTGTGTGTGTGTGGGGGGGGGGGGGGGGTCCTTGAATTTCAAAAGTAGGAACCACCCCTTTTTTTCCTCTCTGGAAGTTTCCCAGGCCACCTTCACATTGCCTCCTGTTATATCCATTATAGTCTTAAAAATCATTGTTCAACATAATATCTTTACAATTGTTGACAAGGAGCCACGTTTTAAGTGTGCCCTCCCCCACTCCCGGACTCCCCCCCACCCACGGCAGTGCTTGCCATAAGGATGGGACTTCGCCCCTCCTTGTTCAGTAACACCTGGTGCAGCGCTTTTGCTCGCTCATAAGGCCATTTCAAAACACTCTCTCTGCAATGTAAGCTTTTCTTGTGCTGAAACCTTGCCTTCCATTTACTTTGTACAGCACTCATCAACCTGCATAATATAAGGCAGACAATAGTGGTCCAGAAGAAAATAACAACAGAACATAACCGTCTACTATGGAACCGCTAATGAGGAGCCTGCCTTTTGAAGGCATCCTACAAACTAAAATACAGGCGAGGATAAAGGGCAAGGCTGAGGGGGAAGTCAATAGAGCCTCACAATGTGAAGACTTAACCTTTGTCTCTATCAACTCATTAGACTTTTGAGTTGTATCACCAGCTACAACCTTCCCTATTTGTCTAGAGCCAAGTGCCATGACAGAGCTCCACAAAATGAGGATTGCTTTTTTCCATGCTGAGCAAACATGTAAACTCAGGAGTCATAGCTCATGTTGATGATTGTTATGCATTTTCCAAATGCTGTAGAGACACTAAAATCAGTGTTGTTAGATGAAATCAGCTCAGTTATATAAACGTGTCATGAACAAGCAATTTTGTTGTAACATTTTTTACAAATTATACAAAGATAATATCTGTGGTTTATGCCCCTGCTCCTTTGACTAGTAGTTTTATTTCTTGGTATATTGAGTTAATGTTCAAGGTCCATTCTGTTGTTCAGCTTACAAAATTAATATCTCCATAAGGGAAATCAAATCTTATTTTTTAGGCACTCTTGCTTCCATTGACTAGAATCAACATATCAAATCACTCATACCATAAGTTGCAAGCATTAAAATAATGCCATTTATTCTTCTAATATTTGTTGAAGGCTTATTATGCCATAAACTGTCCCAAATGCTTTGATGTGTTGGTTTTATCCTTATGATAAATGCACGAAGTGGTAAATATTACTACTCCCTACCGGTTAGATGAGGAAACTGAGGCCCAGAGAGAATAAGCCAATTATGCAAGGTCATACCATGAAAAGCCTCCAGAGCCCAGACTCATATGGACTGATGTCCAGCACTGCCTCTATGGTGAATCTGTGCTATTGTTGAAAAAATAACCTGAAAAATTACTGGTGACACATGGAGAAAACTGAAATTATACAATCAATTACACGACAAAAAAAAGTTGATATTTGGAATAGGTATGAGACCAGATTTGTAGACAGATTCCCCAATTCTTCCTACCTAATGTGTGTGTTCCTAGAAGGTCCCTCTTCTGAAAACAACACATTTATTCTCTCTCCACATACACCTGCTGTGGCCCTTGAGAATCTTGACATATTTTTCTATGACCCTGCCCTGGCCACAGGAGTTTGTGCTGGGGTGAGTACTTTCATTATCAAAAAGACATAGATGTGGATGTGAGGGACAGCCCCAGGAAAAATAGGAGGTACTGCTGAGGGATGCTTTGCTGGGTGTGAAGCCCTGAAGGGCTTACAATTCAGTTTTGTTGACTTCACATATTTAAACTAGAGTCAGACCTGAATGCAAAGCATGAAATTAAGATTCAATTATCCAGTATGATTTTATAAAACAAAACATAAATGAAAAACAAACCAAAAACACCTCACCTAAGAAAATCCATGAATTTTTTTTTACTTCAAAATTTACTCATATGCAGAGTATCTTGGAATGGACATTTCCCAGTCAAAGTTCCTAGGGTATTTTCATAGAATGCTCAGAGCATCCTTCCCTTACCATGGCACATCTTCCCGGAGGTGCTTCATCAAACTTCAGGACAGATGGCAACCCTCACTTTGGCTAATTCTGAATCCTAGCAACATCTTTACTTTCTAACTTTTAAGTTGTTTGATGGAGTTGCCTAATTTTCTTCCTAAACTCATATGCTCTCATTTAGCTATTTCCCTAGGATCTCTGCCTCTTTCTCTCTCATGTTCAGATTGAGTTACTTAATCAATTTTACTATCATTCACTGCCCACTTGATTAAATCCTAAATTTTATCATCAAAGTATTTCCAGGAGATAATATGTTATAAAAGTTAAAGTAATGTTTAATTAACACCATAATATGCTCATAATTACATTTTCCATAAAGTTCTTTAAACTTATGGAATCCTCATAAAAAGCAGAGCTCAAACACTTATCACTATACTTTTTCCAAAATATAATATG
The DNA here is from genome assembly GCF_902686455.1 of Sciurus vulgaris. NCBI lineage: Eukaryota > Metazoa > Chordata > Mammalia > Rodentia > Sciuridae > Sciurus > Sciurus vulgaris. Next base: position 107,853,827 of record NC_136466.1, on the reverse strand, counting down.
GTAGACTTTTCACATTAATGGATTGTATTTTATAGCTGATTTCTTTATATAAAACTAGGAGAAGTAATAGTGATCTATTTTAACACTTTCCAAGTATATTCCAAGTAACACCATACAGACTTAGAATGAGGACACTCATCTCTATAGTAATTTGCACTTGATGTATGATAACTGGAAAACAACTTTCTACAATTATATTAATTAATTTAATATTACATTGTTAATGTACAGGTTTCTGCCACGTAAGTTTGGTGCAAAATTTATCCTCTAAAACTAGGCTCAAAAGTCATAGACAACAGTTTCTCATAACATCCCTTTTGGTCAGGAAACTTCCCTTAGTCTATGCAGTCTAAGAGTTTATTTGCCTCTGAAGATGTTTATGTGGTCTCTCAAAATAGCATAAAAGTCTTTATGCTGCAGGACAGATTTTCCCAAATCAGTTTGACTCTTTTCACTGACCTCAAGGGCGAAGTCAATAAGAAAATATCAAGTTGGTCAAAAAGTTGCTTAATATACTTGAAACCAAGTTAACTATCAAATGGGTTAAAACCATCAAGCCAGTTTGGGTTTGTAGACAATCTTCATTTAAATTCCAGTAGAAGAAGAGCTTCCCATCATTCCCCCATCACTGCAAATAACAACAGGCTTTGGTCTAGATGTCAGTCAGAGATGAAGCTTCTCAACTAACCTAGGAGAGGATCCTAAAAAGTCCTGACAGGCATAGACAGGGACACCAGAGGGCCATCCCCAGCTCTGCCTGCTGCAGGGCACCGCTGGGCCCCATGCCTGTCCTGGAGCACCTTTTGATTCAGAGAAGAGCATGTTGCTAAGAGAAGGTGGGGCATTTCTGAATCTTAATATCTCTGTTCAGTGGACGTTTTCCAAACAAGTGCTCTTTTCTCTAGTCCAGCAATAAATCCACATCCATCTATATATTCTTGAACAATCACACCTGTTGACACAGTGTCACAAAAATGCCCTGAAAGATGGGAGGAGAAACCATTGAATTTATTTGCACTTTTAGTTACTTCTGAGAGAAAAGTGGTATTATAGCAATCCATTAAAACCACATACTGCATCAAAGTTAAAAGTCATGTAAAAGCACCACCTGTAACCACTCTTTGAAAGGAAAGTCCTTGGCAAACAATGGCCTGAATGAGCCAGTTTAATCAGGCAGGAGTCAAGACCACTGAGACATAAATTAAGCATTCATCCTTGAGTAGCAGCCAAGCAGCCAAAGCCCCCATAATCCCAATTAATCCCATTTTGTGCTGTTGCCCTTGAGCCAAGGGCAGAGGAAAGAGAATTTGCACACACTGGTTCCGCATCAGTTCTTACCTTTACAGGGGGTGGGTCTGTAATAAAGGAGCGCACCTCTGCAAGTGTTCCTGATCTGACGTTGAGGTTGGGGCACTCACAGCCCACCCCCGCCCTTCTTCTGTGATCTGTTAGCATGAACTTCCTTCAAGGGCATTCTACACTTTTGGAGAGTTAGACGCTTGGGCTCCTTTGAAGACAGACGTGACTCTCTTTCATTCTCCTCTGTATGACTGAATTGACTTCCCATCACCTGCTCCTGCAGCTGCACAGAATGAATGAATGCCCTACAAGCCCCCTGAAATTCCTTTTTGCCAACTGATACTCTGTCCCTGTAAAAAGTTGACTAGCTTTCCAGGCATAGGAAATTTCCTTCCAGAGAGCAGCTGTGCAGTCCTCAAGGTCAGCCTGGTGGGTCACTGCTTACCTCTCTTGCTCCTCATGGGAAGGTAATGGCAGGGTCTTCTCTCTATAAGCATGTCATATAGAGAATCAGTGCTACAGATTCATATGTCCAGGCCCACAAGTTCCCTTCCAGTTTTATCAGAAGTCCACCCAGACACCAGCTGAGTCAGACTCTGGGGTAGAGACTGATGGATGAACTACTGGCCACTCACTGGCTTCTGGACCCCAGAAGTCCCCCTCCCCTTCTTTGGCCACACTATATTCTGACTCCCAGACTTTCTAGTAGCTGGGAGAAGTAGGATAACATAAGACTAGGCTCTCTCCAGTAGAACATGAGCACAAGTGCTATGTACCACCTCTTGCTTTGGCTCATAAAATCCTCCTGGATATATATATTCCTCCATATTCTTCCCCTTTCTAACTGATTGAGATAGGAATACCATACCTGCCATCTCCAGCACCACAGTATTCTTCTGGAAGCTGATTTTAAAGTTGGCATTGTCCATTTCAGCCTGGGTCCTGGAATGACCATCTCAAACAAAGCCCTGGAGCAGAGGGGAGAGTTTGCACATATTGGTTCTACATCAGCTCTTCTTGCTTTTACAGGGGTCCATATTAAGATCTGTTGAGTCATGTCTCCCATGCCTACACATTTCCAAGTCTACTATATTATTAGGTGAGCAAGAAATACATTTCCATCATGCTTAGCAATGTTATGCTTAGTTGCATTTGTCACTACAGCCTGACCTACCCTACCCATAAAGACTCAAAACAAGTCCGTTTCTTGACCTGTGGACCACTGATCTCCTCTGGCTACAAGGGAAAGGAAGCAAGGCCAATGTGGCCAGGGTTCCTCAGCCCACATCCAATCTTTCCACCATGAGAAATGCCTTCTTGATAACAGAACCCCTATTCTGGAAAGTCTCTGTCCACATCCACCCCTTCCTGTAAGTGTTTTGGTTCTTGGTACTAATAATGGGCTGGGCTTTGAGTGTTCTCTATTTGGAAGTCCAGGCCCTTTTGGAGCTAGACTCTGTTGGGTCATTGGTAACTCAGGTCTGTAAGCTAAGCCCAGCGAAGGTGACAGAGAAGTAGCCCTGACCTGGGAATGAGAAGAAATCCACATGCATCTCACTTCCAGAAAAAAGGAAAAACCTTGAAACTCTCCACCCTAAACCAAATTTAGGAGAATAAGAATCTGTGGGCTCTTGTTTTAACTTCAATGAGTCCTTGTCATTTGAAGTCTCTGTTAAATGAAGTGTGTCAAGTTTAATTTTCAGAATTTTGGTTGTTTAAATAAATTTGAAAAAAAGAAATAAAAATAATGTCTCCTATGATATTTATCTTTGAAGATGCCAAGCATTAAATTTTTTAGAAGATGAGGAAATAGAAAATAGTATTAACATGCTCATGACCAATATAATGAAGAGATTAGATTTAGAGAATTTAATTAGCATTGAGAACAGTACAAATGGGACATTAAGCACTTTGATCATTGTTAAGTTTAGAGAAAAACCACCTGTGTTTCAAGTAGATAGGGCTTTCTTTGAGAGAGAGAAAAAAAAACCCAAAATATATTATGATTTGGAAGAATCCAACTTGTTAGCAGGTAATGTAGAGAAGGTAAGAACTTAATTTGCTTATAAAAAAATCAGTACTTAAGAGGAAAATGTTGCCTTATTTGAATTCACTGATGCTCATTTCTGTGTTTTACCAATTGCTAATTAGAAGTTAGCAAGGAGAGAGGCAGCATGCTCCTACAAAGAAGCCAGGCCCCCTAGAACTTTAATCAGAGTTTTAACACTGCTGGTAGGATGCATGATTGGCAATTTCCAAAAAAACTATTCAACATTTCTATGAAAACTTAAATTCACACAAAACCTATATACAATATCCACAGCAACTTTATTTTTAATAGCCCAAAACTAATAACAATTCAAATGTCCTACAACAGGTGAATGAGTAAATAGACTACGGTAATATATAACTTGGAATACCACTCTGCAGTAAAAAGGAACCAACTATCTGTATGACAACTTCAATGGACCTCAAGGGTATTATCTTGAGTGAAAAAGGTTGATCTCAAAAGTGAATTTTACTCCACAAATTTACTGTATAAATACTGTCTGATTTCATTCACGTGGTGTTCTCAAAATGACAAAATTATTGTAGGAATTAAGCACAGACTAGTGGTTCCCAGGGATTAGGGATGGTGTGGGAGAAGAGATGTCAGCAGGAGAAAAAATGAGATTCTAGTTTCCATTTCACAGGTCACAAGTAATATGTAAGTTAAATTTGTAAATATTTTTACCTGTGCATTTCTATGTGTGCTAAATATCTTTGGAAAGGAATAAAAGGAAACCAATGCCACTTTCAGAACACAGCTAATATGATTCACGTTTCACACATGAAGGAGGTCAGATGGTCTCTTTTGGGGAGGCTTCAAAAGTCAGGGGGACAACCTATAGGGGATTGGGAGAGAAACAATAGAATACCTGTCTCTGTTTATTGCAGTTATGCATTTAAAATTTCTATCTTTGGGGGACATTCTATAATACATATAATTTATTGGTTTCACAGTAACAGTGCAACATTTTTATATAAGTAAATGTGAACATGAGAATGGAAACTCAAATGCGTTCCTGATAGGAAAGTGTGATCTAGGGAGTGCATGTCCACATCAGACTCTAGCCCACAGGGCTTGGCTCAGGCATCTCATTAATACTCTGATGCTTATGGTCAACATCTGACAGCTAAGGGCTTTCTATATAGACTCATGTTGAAATGAGAATGGCTATTTTCCATCAAGGGAAAACTGTAAGTGTAGGTTTAAAACAATGGACAGTAATGTGTTTGGAAAATGTAAGAAAACTGTTCTTTGTCTCAAATCCACCCCCATGTGGAAGAGAAGCAGATGTTGCTTATGACACTAAAATGGTCAATTTCGTCTCACCAATCCATTTACAAATTAGAAATCATCACTTTCTTCATTAGAAAACTCAAGGGCTTTTCCTTTAAGTATCTATAGTATTATTATTACTCAAAGTGAGATGAAATTGCCTTTAAACATCTTATGCCAACTGCTTTGGTTGTTGATTTAAATCTAAAGAAAATAACATCCCCAATAAAGATGTAAGGAAAGCCCCATATGCTGGTCCTCTGGCATTTTGAGCCTATGATTCTGCCTTTGGCTTCTTTTCTCCTCACCCAGCATGCATTTCCTGAGTAATTTCACCAACTAACTCCCTTAGCTGTAACTGATCACTGTGGTAAAGGCGAAGGTTCTATCTCTAGACCACATCATACTCCAAAGTAATCCCCAAACCCAATTGCTCTCAGACATTCCATCAGTATGGCCCCCAGAGTTGGATACACTCCCCCGATCCCAAATCAGGCTCAATATCTTCCAACCCTCCTCATTTCAAACTTGCTCATATTATTATATTCCTCGTCCTTGTCTATAATTCACATGATCACCCTAGCCAGAAATATGGTAGTTATCTGAGGTTTTCTTCCTCTCTTTTATATTTTACACTGTTAACTTTTACTTTTTCATTATCTCTAAATTGTCCCATGTATTAGATCTATATATATGGATACATCTCGAAAATATAAAGGATTGGGGATGTAGCGGTAGAGCACTTGCCTAGCATGTGCAGAGCTCTGGGTTAAATCCCCAGTATACACAAACACACACACACATACATATACATATATTTATATTTATACAACATAAAAAAGCAAGTGATGATAAAAATTCATGTGATGATATGTAGAATTCTAAAGACACAAAACAGTAGTATATACAAAATAGTATGTTGCCAGACACATAAATGCATCTAAAAACAAAAAATCATGCATGGCAATACACACACATATACATATATTTATGTTTGTTTATACAACATAAAAAGCAAGTGAACATAAAAATTCATGTGAAGATATGGAATTCTAAAAACACAAAACAGTAGTATACACAAAATAGTATGTTGCTGGACATATAAATGCATCTAAAAACTAAAAATCATGCATGGAAATGATCCAATCTGCCTCAGGACAGTAATTATCTCTAAGAAGGAGGAGGAGGAGTAGAAAGAATCAGGGACAAGACTACATTTGTTTTTAAAAAGTGGCAAATGGGTTCAGTGCAATGGAGTACACCTATAGTCCCACTCAAGAGGCTAAGGCAGGAGAACCACAAGTTCAAGGATAGCCTCAGCAATTTAATGAGAACTAGTCTCTAAATAAAGAATTAAAAGGGCTTGAGATGTAGCTCAATAGTAAAGCACCCCTGGACTAAGGGGTAAGTACTTCCCTACCCCCATCCCCCAAAAATGGCATAACATTGACTTATGTTAAATCTAGGGTGGTCACATGGGTGTTAGGTATATTATTAGGTGAATGCTTTTGTAGGTCAACATATTTTATTTTTTAGCATATTTTATAATTAAAAAATTTTATGAAAAAAAATCTTAATTCTTTTCCATATGTCCCTGACCATGATCAAAAGACCTTGTTCAGGTTCATGATATTCCTCCTTAAATTAGCATGATAATTGTACTGGTCTTTTAGTCCAATTTTGCCCTCTTTTAGCCTATCCATCACATTCAGACAAAATAAACATTTTAAAATGAAAAATGAAGCATGTTTTATCTCTGTTTGTGGCCCTCTAATGGGCCTATATCTGTTAGAAAAAAAATAAAGCTCTACAACAAATAACAACAACAATCTCAAGTGCATGTAACATTAAGCATTTATTTGACTTATGATCTGGAGGTCAGCTGGGAAGTGAACTGAGGTGACCTAGGCTGAGCTTGGCTGTGATGAGTTGGCTCTGGTCCACATGACTCTTACAGTGCTAGACATGTCCTTCACATGATAACATCAGAGATACAATTAGGAAAATGGAAATGCATGAGGTCTCTATTCTTGGACACTCCATCTTACACTACGCCTCATCATATTGGCCAAAGCCAGTCACATGGCCAAATCCAAAGTCAAGAAGTAGAGAAGCATATTCCACATCTTTGTAGGTAAAAACTACAAAAGATATGGATAGAAAGAGAGGTAAAGAATTGGGACCAATAGTACCATCTTTCATAGGCTCTAGCATTTAGGGATCAGCTTTCTTTCCTTAGTAAGGCACAAGAAGAACTCTACAAGGACATCCTGAGCTGCCTCCTAACCTCATTTACTATTTTTCTCTGTACTCAGGTCATTCTGCTCTACTGACCTGTCCTTGGACGTGTCCTGTTATTTCTTCTATCTTTGACTCTACTTATGTTGTTCCCTGTGTCATCACCAGATGAACACCCTTATTTTTCATGCCTTTACCTTACAGCTTCTTTACCAACCCTTTCCCAGGGAGATAATTTTCAGCTCCCACATGCATCCCAGCAGAATGGACCACATCGCACCTATCTTCATTGTATCCTGAGTGTACAATGTAGAAACTCAGCACTATTCTGTCTTTTTTCCCACAGCGTTATTGAGGTAAGATTGAAGTACAATAAAGTGCACATATTTGAAGTATGCAACTTGATCAGTTTTGACATGTATGTCACCAATACAATCAATATAAAAAGTGTTTCTATAACTATTTTTTAATATGAAAGCATGCAGACTGTGTTTCTTGCATGATTTATTATATTAGAAATCAATCACCTCAAGATATATAGAACCCCATCCCCATATGTCAATTATTTCAAAATTAAATGGTACACTTATAAATATCTTAGAGGTCAAGGAAGAAAGCATAAGAAAAGTAAATAAAGAGTTCTTTGAACTTAGTGATAATAAAGGTTTAAATATCAGGATCTTTGGGTTGAAACAATACTCAGATGAACATTTATAACTTAAGTACTCGTATCAGAAGAAGCTAAAATAACAAATTCTTTTCGAATTATATAGTAGGAAGGAAAAAATAAGAGTAGGAGCAGAAGTACATGAAATAGAGAAGAAATAATAAGCTAAAATTTGATAAAAATAAAATTTAATCAAGAAAAAAGCAAGAACACAAAAATTAACATCAATGGAAAGAGAGCTAACAAAATAACCCTACAGATGCTAAAAATATATAAGGTAATATTACAATTGCATGCCAACATATGTGATAGCTTACATAACATGAAGGATCCATGTGCTGCTGAGAAGAAAGTGTATTCAGTCTGACGAATTAAATATTCTATATATGTCTGTTAAGTCTAAATTATCAGTTGTATTTTTTATTTCTATATCTTCTTTATTTCGTTTTGTTTGGAGGATCTAACCAATGGTGACAGAGGCATGTTAAAGTTACCCAGTATTATTGCATTGTGGTCTATTTAATTCCTGAAATTGAGAAGGGTTTGTCTGATGTATGTAGATGCTCTATTGTTTGGGGCATGAATATTTACAATTGTTATGTCTTGTTGATGTATGAGTCCCTTAAGCAGTATGAAATAAGCTTCTTTGTCCTTTCTGGTTAACTTTGGCTTAAAGTCCACTTTATCTGATATGAGGATAGAAACCCCTGCTTGTTTATTCTATTCTTGGAAATTCAGCACCATACTTACTAGGCTATGTATCCTATGAGGACAGAAAATGTATTTTGAATGAGGATCAATAAATGTGGTGTGAACTACAATCTATGACTGTTGATTAAACTTCCTTCATTCCTGGAAACTGAGAAGGATATACTTTAATCAGAAGAGACTTAAATAGTCTATTTTTCAAGGTAAATGAAACTGTGATTAGAAATTAATACATTGGTATTCTGGAAAAGCATTTATTTAGCTTAGAATCAGATCACTTTCAAATGAGCTGAGTCAGACATGCCAACCTTGAATCATGAAACCACTGGTAAGATGCCGCATGACAAGATGAGGCAGTGGTCTAAAAGCCTATTGATCACACACTATGCTACTATACCAGTGCAATGTGAGGCCAGAGGATATCTGCGGTGTACTTTTCTAATGCAGTTGCACATCAAAATAGTTCTAAGGAAATCAGAGGACAACTTCTGCCCACTGTGCTAAGAGCTAGAGTCACCCACCCTACTACTTGAAGAGGCCTAATATCAGCAGAGGTGTCTATCATCCAGTATTGCAGGAGAACAAAGGGAGGAACAGAACCCAACACAGTTCAACTTTGGAGTGATGTGCACCAATCCTTTCTTTAAGGCTTTACTGAGTTTTGTTTTCAAGGAGCATCCCAAGGTAGAAACACTGCACTGTTACATTGCTTGCACTTATAAACAACTGAATCAGGGACAAAAGTGAGCACAGAACATACAACCAAAAACAATAGTATCACTGTTTGTTTGCTTGCTTATTTGGAGGTAAAAATGTAGATCAAATAACAAAAAACCGAACTCTTTAGTCAACCAAAAAACATAAATGGCACCCCCAAGGCTTTATATATTCAAGAGAGAGCTAATTACAGCATTAACAAATGCTTTACTACTACCAGGAGAGAAGTCTAGCTGCTTCATCTGCTGCTTCCATTTCTAATTTCCTTAAATTCAGGAAAATGTGCAAAATGACTTTATGCCAATATCACATGCTACAAAGCTGAGTTCATTTGGGTGGTTCTGGCAAAGAGGTTGTTCGTTAATGTTGTTAATGTACACTAGAAGACATCTGATGTGAAATTCATAATTGAAATGTTATGAGCAGTTTAGCATATGGATCCTTCACATCCACTTAATTGCCAGTTTAGTAATAATTTTATGTAATGAGGCATTATTAATAATACGTGAAATACTAAATTGACGTAATGCCCTAAAAACATAATATGACATTTGCTACTGAAAGAATATTATGATTCCAGGTGTCTTCACTATGACTTCAAAAACATATGTGATATTACATAAAATATTAAATTAGTCCTCGGGAACAGCTTGGTTATGATGTATTTCAAATTCATTCTCCAAGTATAATCATTTTTTTGACAAAGTACAAAACTTTGCCTGTACTTACAGACTCACATTACAAGTACTACTAGGAACTCTCATACCATTTTCTGTTTGCCATTGTGCTCTTCCGTGGCTGAGTGGCACCTGATGTGGCTGGAGGGGGATGTGAAACAGAAAAGTCAAAAGGTTCATCTGAGCTCAAGCACGGAGAAAATATGGAGAAACAGAAGCCAAATGCTTACTATTGAGACTCCTGAAAATTTCAACACACATTAGGGATTTTTTTCATCTAAATACAGTTCCTAAAAGCTTATACTTGTGGTCATGATTATCTTTTGTGAGACCTGAGGGAGTAGTGCAATTGGAGGCCTACAGACTATGCATTTACATATTTGAAGGTTACAAAGAAGCTAACAAACTATTAAATAAAATATGATCTTTTCTACCTTGACAACTATTCCATAATGGCAAAATGGAAAATAGGTTTAAAAAAAAAACCTGAATGTCAAATATAAATATCAAACACTGCTGAATCTAGTGATTATTATGCATACTAGAGGGTTCCTTTGTTGAGGATGATATTTGGATGAGTAACAAAATAAAAACATACATACATAATTCATAAAGAATTAAGATTCAATCTATATCTATTTTATTTCAACAAAATTACTAAAGATGCTGTTAAAATCAACATTTTAATGTGATTAGTATTCTATTAACAGTAATGACCTAAATGACTAATAAATAGAATGTAGTTGTATTCAGCATGAAAATTCCAATATGCTTTTATAAGTAAATTAAATATGAAAATAACATTATTCACATATTTTTCAAAATTTTATCTTCTAAAATATTTGAACTTATTTCTAATAAACTTAAAAGGCAGCCTAAATGGTAAAATTAGTAAATATCAAAAATTTAAATTTGTTTATTTAAATAATGTTGAAAATTTTAATTGAATATTTTGAAATTTAATGAAATTTTACTAAATATTTTATAAATACAAAAATATTTGCAATTATAGTATTCAACCTCTATTTGGTTGCCAGTGTAAAGAACTAGGGTTTCATTTCCACATAAATGTTTAGACAAATGAATGTGTGTATATGTGTACATAAATATATGTATTATATATATGTAAATTTATGTAATACTGCAAAATGTTTTTACAGTGGTCAAGTACAACTATTATAAACACTACACTAACTTGTGAGCCAAGGATTAGAACTCATCTGTAACAAGAAGAGAAGTCTGAACATAGATGCTCAGCACTACTGGGAAACAATAAAATACGCCTTTTCTAACAATAATTTGCCTTTTCTCTTTCCTAAGTGCTTCAGCCACTAAAATTTTTGTACCCTCAAAAGCAGTGCCCATTTCCGAAGGTAGAAGGGTCACAACACACAAGTTTTCTCAGCATTTGGTTGCACTCACCTTTGGTTTTGAGGACACAGGAAAGTCACATGGGAAAATGTTTTCCTAGGGCCTGAAAGGTGTTAGTCACGTGAGCAGATGTTTAGCAGGTTTCAGTGCTTTCTGCCAGCACTGAGCAGCAGGTCCCAAGTGTCCTTCATAGATGTGCGGGGGGGAGGGAATTGTGGGGCCCTCTAAAGTGCAGGCCCCATAACAAGGCCACCTCTTGCTCAGTTCTCATGCAGCACAGCTTGTGGTACACACTGCTTCATAGACTGAAATTACCCTACCGCTTCCCTATTTAAGTTAGACTATTTAAGCTCAATTTCCCCCCTACTTGTCATATGTTTTGGGAAGGGTGACCATCACCTTTGGAATTTCATGTTTGTGTTTCAGCTGACTTACATAGGTACTGCCACACTTCTTGTTACATATTAAAGTACAACCAAAATATTTGTGAAGTAATAGTTTCCAGAATCCCAGATATGTCTCCTACCCTCACGTTCCTTCCTTGGAAACCTGTGATCCCCTTCCCAAAATCTCTATACAAAATTTTTCCAAAATCCTGTCCCTATGCTTGATCCTCATGGACTGTTTAATATTTTAAACATTGCCCTTGTACACGTCTCATAGCAACCAGGGAAAATGGATTAAGACCATTCACATTTGTATGAAATAGATGTATTTTAGAGACTATCATTACCTAGTAGGATATTTCTGGATGGAACCAACTTTTATGGATAATCGGAAGAGAAGAGATGCTCTTTCATTGTGAGTTTGGTTATTGAGATCTGATTCAGGGTCAGTTAGGAGTGCTTATTTCCATACTGACAGATGTTCAGTGACTTTTGTCAAGTGAGTTGGTGGCCTTTATCCAGTTCCAAGTGACCAGATGTCCAAATCACTAAAATCACTATTCTAAACTGATGCGTGCCCTGATTAAGGTCCTTCTTGGGCTTTTTGGCTCAGAGTTTAGAACTGAATGGGAGCAAACACTGAAAGGCTCCAACATACATTATTCTCATTCTAAGATAAAACCAAAGGTCTAACTAAATGTGCCCAGCACTAACCCATTTTTCTGATATACCTGAAATTTACTCTTCATGAAATGTTATTTTGGTACTTTTCAAAAAAATCTGCAAGATAAATAATTGATTACTTAAATTAGGTCAATTCCATGTTGTATATATTTTATTCTGAATGTTCAGCACAGGCTGGTCAGAGTAAAAGAAAAGAGGAAGAGATTGACATAATGGAACATTTTCCAAGTTGAAGTCACTCGTTCTGACTTCCAAACCCCAGGTCAGTCCAAATTCTTCCAACCCCAGGGTGAGGGTAACCTAGGATTTCTTCCAGAGCTTGGTCTAGTGCCAGGCATTTGCCTATTATGAAAGGGATTTGGGTTTTACATATTTTGATAATATTTAAGGTCAGAGGTAGATCCAGGTTTGATGGGTTCTTAAACTTTCACAATTGAGAGGTCTGTCTTTAAGAAAGAGAATATAGAATCAAAAATTCAGAAATGGTCACCAAAAGGATTTAGATTCAGAATGGTCACAAAAAGGACCCCTGCAATTGAGGGACCCTGAAGTATAAGATTCAATAGCTCTTGGAACCCACTTCTGTCTAGATGGCTCTTCACTGTATGTATGGTAGGCAACACTCTGTAGAACTCCGACCTTGTTTTTCTTTTTGTTGCAACCTCAACGGAAAATACAAGTTGGGTAAAATCTGTGTTTATGTAGCAGGAGAAAATGGATTTTCTGTCTTTTAAAATAAATCTGATTAATGGGTCACTCCCATAAACTCTTGGTGAAATGTGAGTTGTGTAGGCTTATGAAAAAAAGGGTAGACTTCATGCTATTTTATCCAAGCTTAAAAGTGGAAATAGCTGGTATTCACATCTTCTTCAAATCAACTACACAGTGAAACTTGGTGCATTTGGGGATGGTGCGGGAAGGAAGTGGGCAGATCATTGTATTGATTATGACATCCCTTCCTTATTGTGCCATGCAAAGCAGAGGTGGTGGTGGGGATCGGCACTATCATGGTCTCACTTAGAAAGTTTATTTATATTTGGCCTAAAAAATAAATTGTAGAAACATCATTATATTATTCTTCCTAAGTTTATGGGTGATTGTTTTGAGAATCAGGTGGCAGTCTCCTTCCAGTGGGTAGTGTGACATGACAGAGAATATTAATTTATTTCATTTCAGTCCCTGGTTCCTGGCACAGAGCTCCTAAAATTCTTGCATTTTCTTAAGTGATATCCTGGGACATTAGGATTATCTTTTGTTCTAATATTTCATCTTTGACTCCAGTTCCTAGTGCAGAGTTCCTAGATCTGTTGCAATTTCCTGGGTGCTGAGTGTTACTTGTTCTGGTGAGGGGACTCTTGTGGACCTCTGAAAAGCTTCAGAATGGGACAGCAGAAAAACCACGCCATGATTAGAAGTTTGGTACCTTCGATACCATCCATCCTCTGGGGCTGGAGGTTGAGTTAATGATCAATAGCACCTCCATTATGAAGCTTTCATTAAAATCCCTTTAAAATGGTGTTTGGAGAGCTTCCAGGTTGGTGAATGTATTCATGAGCCAGGAGGGCAGAGCACACTTCTACATGAACAAAAGATCCTGAGCTTGGGACGCTTCTAGACCTCCCTCTGGCTATTCATTTGTATCCTTTATTATATTCTTTACAATAAACCATTTCCTGGAGTTCTATGAGCCATTATTGAAATTTATCAAATGTGAGGAGGGAGTCATGGGGACCTCTAATTTGTAGCCAAGTTGGACAAAAGTGTGTGTTATCTGGGGACATACTACTTATGATTGATGTCTGAAATGAGGGCAGTCTTGTGAAACTGAGTCCTTTACTGTAGAGTCTGTACTGATTCTAGTTAGTGTCAGAATTAAATAAGTAGGACATTCAGTTGGTGTGTGAGCAGTTAAAGTATTGGTTGGTGCAGGAAAAAAAACACATACCTTTGGTCATACAAGCACTGAGGGGTTGAATATAGTAAAGAAAGCAGTTTGTTTGCTCTGTACAGTCTGAGAGGCGATAAGCATCCCTTGGCAGCCTGCTCTGCTCCTGAGCAGGGCTCACATTCTCGAGGGAAGAGTGGGCATCCAGGTTCTGGTGATAAGGGTAAGTCACCTTGAATTTTTCATGAATTATTTAGAAGTATGTTCAGATTTCCAAATACATGAGGATTTCTCTTCACTTACTTTTTGTTACTGAATCATAACTGTTGTAGTATTGTTCTTTAAAATATGCTAAAATGTATGAACTACCATACCATCTATGGTTAGAAATGTTCCATGTGTGCTTCCACTCCCCATTTGTTGGTAGGAGAATTTTATGTATGTCCATTATATGAAGTTTATTAATTGTGTTCAAATCTTTTAAGCCTTCACTGATTTTCTGTCTCCTGAGCAACCAAAATTGGAGAAAGAAAAAGAAAGAAACTCAATCTTAAAATAGACAAAAGATCTGAACAGCCTTTCCAGAGACTAGGGAATATATATAGCCAATAAACATCCAAGAAGATGTTAAACTCATTACTAATTAGAGAAATGTAAATCAAGACTATCCTGAGATGTCATTTTTCATCCATTTAACCTGAAAAAATGTCTGACAATACTAAGTATTGAAAGGATATCAATTGAAAGATTTCTTATATAACACTAGTGAGAATATAAAAAGACAAAACTGCTTTGAAAGATAATGTGTCACTATTTTGTAAAGATGAACATACATGCTCCATGACTGATAGACCCCATTCCTGGGGTTACAGCCAAGAGATACTCACACACACATGAATCAGGAAACATGTCTAAGAGGAAGTTCAGAGAAGCAATGCTAAACTCTAGAAAAAACTCAAACACCCATTCACATGAAAATAAATAATGACAAGTATCCAGTAGTGGCAATGAATGGACTTCACCTACAACAACATGGATAGGTCTTGGTAACACATGTTGTATAAAAAAAATAGGTCTCAAAAATTTTCTGGAGTCATACAGAAGGTATCTAAGATACCTGCTTATGAAGTTCAGAAACAACTAACATAAATTGCTTGGAGATATATATATATATATATATATATATATATATATATATATATATATATTAATATATAATATATATAGAAATATACTAACACAAACAACTAACATAAATTGCTTGGTTATATATATATTTATATATATAAATACATATATATTCATATATGCAATAAAAAGGTATTACATATGCAAGATAGACATACTTTAGGATGAGGGGTCAGGAGAGGAATGGAGCACATAGGGGAACATAAACTACTGTCAGTGTTTTAATTTTAGGTTTCACTGGGGATCTCAGATGTTTATTACATTATAAGAAAAAAATAAAGAATAGGGTCACACCTGAGCATGAAGATTACATGTCATAAACCAATAGAATATAATAGTTCTGTTTACTTGAGTTTTCATTTAAATACAAATAAATAAAAAAACTAGAGGAAGGTCAGAGGGATTCCTGGGTGTAATGAAGGGGCAGGAGGATTCAAGATTTAGCTGTCTGATTGCACTGTAAATTTTTCATAGGCCAAGCTTGCAGACATCCCCTCAAAATTGTTAGTAGACTGTATCCCAAAGTGGAAGCATGAGGGTGTTGATGTTAAGCAAGTCTGATACTTTTCCAAAGCAACAGGTACTTCAGCTCCTCTCAGGTTCAAGATGGCTATGAATAGTCCATCTGTAGAGTCAACCCCTTCCCAGATCTCCCCTGACCGGTCTTGACCAACTCTTGTCTAACTGACAGGGATGAGGCCTCAGGAGAGGGATTGTAGCCAACTTTTACTGCATCAGCAGGGAAGAAATGGAGAAATAAATTGCTCACCTTCATTCTTCTTCTACCTTCTGATCTTCCAGTGGCCTCACAAAACAAATGGTGCTGTAGCTTCTTCTGGAAGTCAGACAGCAAAGAATTCATTGAGACAGTCATACAAAGTCAGTTTTCCCAGGGCACAGAGCAGGATGGGCTAGGGTAGGAGAACATCTGGATAGACAAGCAAAGATAATAAGACATATGAACAGAAGTGCTGAGCAAAGTTTTGAAAAAGCCTTTCTTTTCTGGTCATCCTTTTTCTTCTTCCTTCTTGGAATGCAGACACAATGCCTAGAAGCACAGCTACCATATTTTGACCATGGAAAGTGCAAAGCACATGCTAAGAATGGTGAGTCAGGAAAATAGAGAGATCCGGGTTCCACAGCAGGTTTATTAACATCCTAGCCCTAGAATCATTCTTACATGATAAAACCAAACATTTTAGTTGTTGAACATCAGGCTTCTGTTATGTGCAACCAAATCAATCCAGACCAATTCAAATGCCCTGCCAAAGTCTCTAAACTGATACACCAAATTGCTAAGTAACTTTCTGTTCCTTTTGATGTACTAGACAATAAGCATCATTTTGAAACAATTTGAGTTAATATTTGATAGAGAAGTGAGATTCATTCATCTTCATTTTTAAAATTTAAAATTAACATAATTTAATTGACAGTAGAAACAAGATGAAAGTCAATAATTTTTCTTTTATCTGAATATTAATTGACAGACAACTCAAAAGTTTTTCTTCATTTTTCTGGCTCATTTAAGATAGCTCAGTTTGGAACTAAATAAGTTCTCAAATTTATAAAAATTGCTTATAAAACTTCTTAAAATAACCACTTTTCAAATTTAAAAAATTTGATTTCTACTATACCAACATGTATAACAAAAACTTTATACCTGGAAAATAATTATGAAAATATGATAAGAAGTAGAATAATTCCACAATTACTGTTATAGTTAAATCAACATCTTTCAAAGCCAAAATGACATGAAACAGCTCTTTCACAGCAGAAAAAAAACAAGATTGTATATAGTAGGTTATATTAGTGTCTATTCTTCCATCTACTAGTATGTTTTATGTGGTATATTAGATATTTACTGAAAAGTGATACAATTTTCAGTAGTATCTATAATTTTTGAATATCTATTAATATTTTAACTACACTAAAGGAATTCAACTGGTAGATTTTAGAGTAAAGAAAATAATTACTTTCTAGGTTAGCCGTTTTTATAAAACCTACTTAGCAACAGTAAATGGATAAATCTCCAATATGTGATCAATTAGTCCTTGCTCAAAAAATTGTGAAAATTTGTATACCCCTTTGAGGACCATTTAGTATTGGTCAGTCTCATGGCCACTGGGATCCTAATTAACTGCCCCTTCAAATCCTAAACTCAGGATGCCAATGCTCAGAAAAACAAAGTATTGATGGATTGGTGACAGAAAGAGTGGTAGGGCAGAGGCAGGATCTGTCTGCACCAGAGGCATTCAAGGGACAGACAGATGGAATGGTTGCACACACCCACTGCCCTTAGGTTCAGAAATTACTGAAACTGGGTTGACCCAGCCCAGTATGGTTAAATAGCATGAAATGTTCCTTGGAATTGCAACTGTATTATTTTGTGCAAACCTTGTTATACTGACCAGACTTCACATCATGAAACATTGCTGAGGTCTTGTTTAGTACACAGTGTAGTTTTCATTGCTGCGTCAATGTAGCCAAGTGTGGAAAAGACTTACTTTGTTTGGTAACAATCTTGCTCTCAGAGACATCAGTTTAGGTGTGATGGCTAGCAGCTCATCAGACTTTCTCCTTTTTTCCTCAGCACCCAGCTAGATGATCTTTCCCAGATTCCTTTGAAATTAGGCACAGAATGTGGACAGAAGTGATGCATTTCTAGGCCTGGCCCATAATAATTCTCCTTTCTCTTTACTGTATACGTCAGCTACATAGAGGATCAAACAGAGGACTCAAAAAGACCTTAGAGGAAAACAGAGTCACTAGTAGCAAGGAACCTGAGACCCTGAAAAACCACATGGATCAGAGCCTGTCAACTGTATTGGGGTTGTGATGTAAACAGGAAAAACAATAACAAAGCCCATTTATGTGTTACATCACTAGGATTCAGGGATTATCTGTTTCAGCAGTTAACTCAATCTATTAAGTCTTAAGATCTTTATAAGAAAAGAATACTATTATAATTGTCTTGTCAATTTACATACAAATAAAAACAAAAGCATAAGAGAGTTACTATTCATTCCAGTAAAAATCCATGAAATAGCTATTCCCTAATGGCCTTTCATATTGTTCTAGTCTTAATAAGCAAGACTTAATTTCTAGTGAGTAAAGTCACAAAACTGAAGATTGTTTTATTCCTGTTTCCTTCACTTGGAATTCATTTTTTAAAGCCCTCGGCTTTTAGAAAGTTGTTCATTTACCAAATGATAGCATCAACAGATTGGAATACAAAGCCCTGCTCCTACTCCTCAGTAAAGAAGAAAAATAGCTGCATATGTAGTTTTAATTGTTTAAAAAAAAACAAACAAACAAACAAAAAACTATGATCTCACTTTTGGGCACAATAAGAATAAATGCTTGTGCCACTGCACATGTTCACAAAAAATACTTTCCTGATTGCTCAATACTAATTACTACATTTATGCAATACTGCTATGGATATAATAACTTGAAAATATGGGCTCAGTATATCCAGGTAAATTCTTGCTTGCTTACATTGTTCTTGGAAATGGCTTATTCTATCTCAAAGTATCTCTATTCACCCTGATCTTGTGTTATGCTATTTGACCAAGATAAGAACGTTTGGCTCATAAGCATCGTGAACCTCCAGTTATTTTTTTTTTCTTAGATGTTTTCCATCTACTATTCAGAGATTAGTTTTCCCTACACAGATTCATTGAACTCAGTCATCTCAAAATAGCTAAAACAAAGCAGTATGGATCAGCTCCAGGTTCAATGGTCACACTGTAGGAACACAATTCATTTGTTAATTAAATGCACACTATCTACACCATTGCCTCCTGCTAGCATCCAAATTTCTGTTTGTGGGAACTCTCAGTTTGCCCAAGGAGTGGAAGTAAAATAGACACCTCCCTCTGCTCAGTAGTCTTCAGTGGAGAGCTTTTCTTCCATTCTTATTTTTTAAATATTAGTTTGTAGATTAACCTAGTAGAATTTTTATAAATGTCACCTCCCTGACTTGTTTAAAAACACATTGAAGACATCTATCAATACTTTGATAGGAATACTATTCTTGGTAATAACCAACTGCCATTTCATAGTTCAACCCAGAAGCTCCAGGGGTGGACAGGTTTTATCCTATATTTGGCTCAAGCCTACCCAATGGTATCTATCTGATTTTCTTATTATATCTAACACTTAGTACAGTGCCTAGAACCCAGAAGCTTCTCAAAAAAATTTTGTTGAAAGGTGGAAATCAAATATACAGAGCCCCACTCCCCTCCCATTAGAGGGTGGGGAGGATCTGCCTCTCTGGTTTGTCATGATATCACCAGGACTGAACATGGTGCCTGGAATATGAAATCTACTTAGGAGATGTCTCCTGACTGAATGAACGAAGAGCCCATAAAGCTAGTCTCTGAATCTTCCAGAAGAAAAGGGAGCTCTCAGGACCTCATGGAGAATTTTGATCATTCTAGGTTCACCCTGTGATATGATTTCTGAGTCAGTATCTGGTCCTTGACCCATCTAAGAAACTCACCAGAGCAGAATGAGATGTCATTCTGGTCTGGAGAAATCTCTTTGGACCCAACTAGGCATATCTTTGGGGGATAAACTGAACTGAATCATTCTCCAAGATATAGAGAAGAATAAGGTATGCTCTTGGCAAGGCACATTTGCTATGATGACTGGATGTCCTCTTTAGTTCCCACAGGGTAGAACTCAAAAGGAAAGGTACCAACCATATGACCAGCAGCTAATTTTATGGTTGATAAACATGTTTTGACCTTGAGCTTCCCAGATAATGTGTTTCTATGGGTCAACTGGGCAGCCTCTGGAGGGCTGACCTTTGAAACATGGGCATCACAACCTGACATTTGAGGCTGCCAGGGCCTCTGGTGTCCACACAACTCAATAAGTCTTGCTTCTCACAAAGCCTCCTCCCCACTCACCCTGACAGTTCCCAAATATAAATGAGAAAATTAAACATTTACCTTGATGGGAAAATAGCACTCTCTCATTGACACTTCCTCAGACCCTCACCAATGTGATTTAGTTATAGTTTTTAGTAGCTGTTTTCACATTTTTAATTATTTTGTAGAGTTAAAATATGTAATAATGGATAACTGTGCAATACATTAAATACTTATGGGTATGTTGTGCCTTCTGTTATAATATAAAATCCATCTATTCTGGTTGATGGGTTTTAACCTCACACAGAATACTTTAAACTCCATTTGGACTTGTGCCTACAATCACCTTAGCAAAGTCTCTTAAGTAACTGCGCACAGCCTAATTAGTATGCATTATCAATTAACAAACTTAATAGCCGGCAGATTGATTAGATCCTCTGTTGCAGGGGCAGAGCTGAAGCGAAACAGAATGAAAAATCATTGCACGCATACACTGCAGCTTTGTTATTTTCTCAGATCCCCTCCTCCTCCTTCACATTGGCTTAATTAATGCATGCATATGGTTCTGCATATCTGCGTATCTGGTAAACCGAGCTTTTCCTAACTCTTTCATCAAGCTCATTCTTAAACAGAGGGAGTCCATGCCTCCCTTTTCTTTGGGGGCTTCTGTATAGATCATTTTCACCCCTCTTCTTGCCCTTTGCATAGCACTGAATTTTAAAGGGCTGCTTCTCCCAGCCTGATTATCCTCCCGGTGGTGGAAATGGGAGAGGAATACAAAGACAAGCGGGAAGCGTGTGCTTCTTAACACAGAGGACCGCTCGGGAGTCACATCGGTGGGGCTTTGACAACCGTAAAGTGCTTCTGGCAATTATTTCCAAAAAGAATGGTACAAATGGACTGTCCTGTTACATCTTGTCTATTTTTGATGGACTGGAAACAATATGAATAAATGAAGGAAAACCCACATTTCCTGAAAGCAGGGATCGGGCTAAAAGGAGTTGCCAACTGCTCTGTTCATAAAACGCTGGCATTATAAGAATTTTACACCTTCCATAAACATTCAACACAAAACTCTAAAAAGACTTCTGAAGACATTTCCAACACCATAAATTGTCACCTTGTAGTGCTGGTTTGGGTTTTATTTTTCTATTTTAGGTAGAATAATGGTTCACGCCAGTTTTTTTATTTCTTCCCTGTTCTTGGGTCTAATATCTTTTTGCTCCTATGCAGGAAGAGTTATAATCAGGTACAGAGAAGCTTTAATTTCCTGTTTTGAGGCTGCCATGTTCTTGGGGTTTGGCGACTTTTCCCCCCGGAATCCGATCGGGGTAATCCTGGGAATCATAGGTCTAACCCACTTTTTCTTTACATCCTTGGAAGAAGAAGAAGGTCCTGCCTACCTCTCTGATCCTCACTCCTGCTCCTCTCCCCTTGTGCTTCAGCCACGATGGCCTCCTCCCTCCTCTGAAGCACGAAGCTCTTTCCTCTCATATGCTTCCCTCCCCCTTGGATGCCTTTCCTGAGGCTTCTTATGGTTTATTTTTTCTTGTCATGTAGGTTTCAGCTTAAATGTCACCTCCTAAGAGAGGCCTTCCCTGATGACCCAATATAAAGTAACATCCACCCTCCTGCCCAACCACCAATACGCTTCATCACTCCATTATATTGATGTCATCTTCTTACCCACTGGTTTCTTTAGTTAAAACATCTTCCTCTCCTAAAAGAAGGCAAGCTTTGGGCTGAGGAAATGGTGACAGAGTACTTCCCTCTCATGTACAAGACCCCAGATTGGATTCCCAGCCCTGAAACAAAGCATGTTTCCCAATAGCAGGGAACTCATCTTCAGCGATAAACCTGGTTCATTTTAGGAGAATAATGAATATTTGTTGAATGAAAACATGATTGAATAAATGAATGGGGAAGCAGGGAGAAGGTATTAGCATGTATGTGTCCAGGGACAAGAGAAAAGGGAGCCAAGACTGAATCCAGAGTAATACTAACACGCACAAAACCAACCCGTGAGTAAAGAATTTGAATAGACATTTCTCCAATGCAGACATACAAATGGCCAGTAAGCACATGAAAAGTTGCTCATTATTAGCCACTAGGGAAATGTAAACTCTAACCAAAATGAGATACCACTTCATAATCATCTGAATAACTGAAGTTACAAAAATGATAACAAGTATGGACAAGAATGCAAAGAAATCAGAACACCCACACATGACCAGGGTTGATGGGAATATAAAATGGTGCAGCCTCCCTAAATACAGTAGTTCCTCAAAATGTTCAACATAGAGTTGTCATATGACCAGAAATTCTACTCTGACATATGCCAAAGGGAAAGGAAAACATGCCCACCCAAAAACTTGTACACGAATGTTCATGGGAAAATAAGGAGTGACTTGATGAGTAACAGCCTTCTGTTTGGAATGATGAGAACGTCATAATATTGGTTGTGCTGAAAGTACCATAACTCTGTGAATACATTAAAGACCACTGAGTTCACATTAAATGGATGAATTACATGGTATGTGAGTTATATCTCAGTAAAGCTATCTTTAAGAAAAAAAGCCCATAAAGGTGATTGGAATGGAGTGACCAGAGATATGGAGGGGAAAAAAAAAAAAAACAGGAGCATTGTGTATCACAAAACATTTCATGAAAGAGAAAGTGGTCATCAGTGGCCAAATTAGTCAGATATTAAATGAGACAAGGCCCAAAAAGTACCCATTGGAGCTGCAACCAGGGTGGTACTCAGTGGCTTTGTCAAGAAAAGTCATGGGTTCCAAGGAGAAACCTTAGTTTGGGTTCCCCAGAAACAGACATGAGATAAGTGTTTCTTTGAAGGTATAGGACCATGGGAAATGCTATAAGGAAAGGGAAGGCAGTCAATAAAGGTCATATCATTAACCCCCTATCACCCAGGGAACTCTGGGGGGCACCTCAAAACTGTCCTGTCCACGCACAAAACTGGGGTATTCATACACCAATTCCAGCCTGGCTATGTGTGTATGAACTTTCTAACACTTGCACTGCTGGGGCAGAATGTTCTCCCTTGGCAGTGGTGATGAGCAGAAACTGCCTGCTAGAAGCCACCAGAAAGTGAGGAAAGGTCTGAGACCTGAGGAGAGGCATCAACATGACTGCTCCAGGACAGTTGGCTGGTTCTTTAAGAAGGAAGACTGGAGGGATGGAGGGATGGGGTGGAGCTCAGTGGTAGAGCACTTGCCTAGCATGTGCAAGGCCCTGGGTTCAAGCCCCAGTGCTACCAAAGGAAAATAGGAAGAAGACAGGGCCTAGGTCAAAACTGAGAAAGGTGGAATTAAATGATGCAGAGCACAGGGTCCTGGGGACTCACTCCTTTCAGTCTCACCTGAGAGGGGAGGCCAGAGATTGAGGAGGATGCAGGGGAGGTAGATTTGCCAGAGAAGGGAGGCAACTCTTTCTGAGAAGCTGGGGTTCTTCTGCTCATAGAAAGGAAGGTGGCAAGGTCAGAGGATTGAGGAGGGTAAGCAGGACTTCACCCAGCTGCAGGCTGGCCTGCTCTGGAACAAGTCTCCATGCTCCAAGCTAACAGCACTCATTCCCCACTCCCTGCAGGCCTCCTCCTGATTCCATTATACCTGTGCAACCTCCATGCAAACCTTCATGTTTACCTTTTATCCCAGTACCAACCTGCCCCTCAGCAAACAGCCCCATCCAAGAGTAGAGCCTTTAAAAATAGTAAAAATTTTGTTTTGTCTTTTTACCTATTTTATGCTCAAATTACTATAACTCTATTCTCTTGGGAAGGGCTGGTAGGGCTGGTGGAGTGGAAAGGAGAGCATTGGAAAATGAGTCACAAAAAATGGAAGAAATAGAAAGAGGAAGTGTCTGCCCTGTTCTAAGTGCCATGGTGTTCCTGACCACAGACCCCTTCACAGGGACTCTCCAATTTGGCTGACCTCTCTGTGGGCTCCTCCTGTGCCTTCTTTCCTGATTAGAGTCTTTGCTGGCTCCCATTCAACCTAGACTTAACCCTTCCCCAACCCCCGACTCTTCTCACCTTTACCTTCCACACACCAACATGTACTTTGTTCTTTCAAACCTGAAGAGAAACTAACCTTCATTTTCCAGTGCCCTCCCTTCTTTCCCAGGTGCATGAGCATTGCAGTAATGCCCCCAGTGGGTCCCACAACTTTGGATTTCATAAGACTATTCATATTTCAAGTCAGACTTGTAAAACAATAATCTGCCAACTTAACGAAAACATCAAAAACTGCTGTCTTTGGTGATTGTCACATAATTTTATATGAAAAAGACATCTAACAACAACAAAACCTTCCTAAAATAAGAAGAACATATTTTCAGAATGAAATTTGAAGAATGCTTTCCAAGAGAGAACAGTAAGTAAATATGTTCTCTTCCTCCACTTCCTCCTTCTCCTCCTTCTCATTTATTGTACTCTACTGCTGACTGGTCAAAATGTCAAAGATCAGGGTTGAAAACTATTGGTCTATGTGACTAAGAGTAGGCATTTGAGGTCATAACTGGAAGGGAGAGGCATTGGGGGCCATGCTGGACCACATATAGATGTCTGCCAACATTATCTGTGCACAGGTAGGGCTAATTCTGGCAAACAATACCCACAGCAGAAAGAGTACTGAGCCCCTCCTTTCCTGCCTTCTATGTCCTTGGTCCCTCCCCTTCTCCCACTTCAATTCTTATGCCTCCTAATCTAGTTTGTTCTTCACTTCTCTTAGGCAACTTCTAATTTCCTATGAGATTTTGTAATCTTACTGCCAATTTAGAAAGCAATTTTCAGATACTCTGACAATATTAAAAAACTATTTTTACTGGGACAGCAAATCAAATTAGTTACTGGGTTAACTTGTTACTGAAGCCTTCCAGTTCTTGACCTTTGCTTTTGAAGGTAAGTTTTCAAATTCTAGTCTTCCAGAAACAATGTTCAGCCCAGAAACAATGATCAGATGAGTGCTCAGAGTGTGGCCTTAAATATAATTTCCTACTAAAAGGAATCAGTGCTTCTTAGAGTAGTTGAGCCCAGGTCTTTGCAAGTTGAGACTGGGATGTCTTATCATCCTAGAAAACAAGGAAGGTTTCAAAGACAGCCAACTTTACATCAACAATCACAGGAGCCAAACTGAAAGGGCTACACCTGCTCGAAGATGGAAGAGCCTGAGCAACACATTGAACCAGTTATCCCACTCCTTGGTATATACACAAAGAATTTAAAATCAGCATACTACAGTGAAGCAGTCACATCAAAGTTTATAGCAGCTCAATTCACAATAGCTAAGCTATGAAACCAACCTTGATGCCAATCAACAGATGAATGGGTAAAGAAATTGTGATATACATACACAATGGAATGTTACTCAGCTATAAAGAAGAATGACTTTATGCCATTTTCCAGTAAATGGATGAATCTGGAGACTATCATGCTAAGTGAAATAAGCCAATCCCCCTGAAAAACCAAAAGGCGAATGTTTTCTCTAATACGAGGAAGCTAACCGACAATAAGATGGAGAGGGAACAATAGAAGTTCATAGGATTAGACAAAGGGGAATAAAGGGAGGGAGGGAGTTAGGAACAGGAAATACAGTGGAAAGAATCTGACATAACTTTCCTGTGTACATATATAAATCCACCTATATCAAAATAGACTCTACTGTCATGTATAAAAAGAACCCAAAAAAGTCTTATTTTGAAATACATCAAATATATTAAAATCTGTAAGTGTATAAAGATGAAGAAATAACTGATAATTTTGGAGGATGCTTGGGAAAGAACTCATTAAGCTATAAAGCAGAAAATAAAAAGAATCAAACATTTATGTTGCTTTTTCTTTTCCAATAATACCTCAAGGTAACCAAATAGTTGTTAAGGCAACATTCTTCATAGAAGAATTGTAGTTAATAAATGCAGAAAGATAGAAATATAACACTATTTTGCAATCTCTTAATGAGATAATGGATCTAAAAGCCATCTCTAATGGCTGTGAAAGCCATTAGGGGGAAGGCCAATGGGAAACTACACGATGGATAAGACCGGTGACACCCAGACCCACTGATCAACTGTGAACTCACAGACAGAGCAACAATCAGACACGTAACTCCTGATGAAATGCAGCACCAAGCGCAGGCTATCATGTTCATTGGGGTACACGCCAAAAATAGAGCCAAAGGCTCTAGGTTCTACTTCAGGCAAACAGGGAATGGAGAATGTGTTAAACTGCAGAAATGCATTCAGCAAGATCCAGAATATTCTACATGAGGTTCTATAGGAAAAACCATCTGATTTCTTCTATGAATTAATAGCAAGACTCTCTGCTATGCAGATACTAATACACAATAAGTGGGAGGGAAGAATTGAAGTTCATTGGATTAAACAAAGAGAAATGAAGGAAAGGGAGCAGGAATGGAAATAGGAAAGACAGTGGAATGAATTGGACATAACTTTCCTACACTCATATATGAGTACATAGCCAGTATAACTCTACATCATGTACGACCACAAGAATGGGATTCCAGGAAAGTTAGGTTATACATGGAGTACTCCATGTATATATAATACATCAAAATACACACTACTATCATGTATATCTAAAAAGAACAAATAAAAGTAGCATGAAAATAAAAGAGGAAGAGGGCCTAGAGGTTTTAAAATGCTTTAAAGACATATCAACAAGATACAGAGTCTGTTACTTTGGATTCTGAGTAGGATAAACAAATTGCAAAAAAAGAAGTTAGGGAACAATTAGAAAAACCTGAACACTGATTGGCTATTTGATGATATTAAGAAATTACTGTTTATCTCACAAGTGCGATGATAGTATTGGTGTTGGGTCAAAAAAGAAAGTTCTCATCTTTTAGAGGTATATACCAAAGTACTGACCAAAAAAAGTCTTATGTCTATAATTTGTTTTAAAATAATCCAGTGGAGGAGAGAATGTGGAGAGATGCCTAGAAAAACACTATCAGTTAGGTGCTGGTAAGTTTTTAAAGCTGGGAGATGGGCACCTGGAGATTTTTATATTAGTCTCTCTACTTTTGTATGTTTGGAATTTTCCATAATAAAAAAAAATAACTAGCTTCCCAAATGTGATCACCATTATGTTTTCCTGCCAGAATATCCATGCCAGTATTTTAATGTGTAGAAATAAAAAAAGTAGCCAAGCATAGTGAGGTGGGTCTGTAATTCCAGCTACTCAGGGGGCTGAGGCAGGAGGATCACAAGCTCAAGGTTAGCCTCAGCAACTTGGCAAGACCCTGTCTCAAAATAAAATAAAACAAAAAATTAAAAGGGCTGGGAGGTAGCTCAGTGGTAGAGCACCCCTGGTTTAAATTCTCAGTATAAGAAAAAATAAAAAAGGAATAAAACAAGTAAACAGCCTTCCTCTGATGAGTTGTAACTGGACCTGGGTAACTTAATGTACCCCACAAATGAGAGACTCCGGGGATCTCTTGATGACATTTCCTTGTTTACTTAGCAACATATAAGGAAGATGGCAGTAAGGCAAGTGGGGGTTAAAAAGCCAATTTATTTTTCCATTTCTGTGTACAAACAAAGAAAAAAGAACAGAGCTAGTTTAATAGAGGCTTGATGTTTCTACTGGAGCAGGTTGAAATGGTAACAACAGTAGTTAACCCTTATTGAGCACTTACAAAAGGCCTGTCTCTGCTGAGCCCTTTATTTGTATTACACATAACACTCTGGGATAGGTCCTGTTATCATCTCCGTTTACAGGTAAAGAAACACAAGTTCAAAAAATTAAAGCAACAGTCCTCTTCCAGTCGTGAAACCACTAAGCACATCAGATAGATCTGCTTCCTACTTCAGTGGCCTTTATTCCTTTTGTTCCTTCAGCTTCATGATTGCAAATGCCCCTGCAGCTGGGATGCCCACTACCTACTAGCAATGTGTAATATATATGTATCAATTTGCTTTACTCCTGACTCAAACTCCTGCGTGTTACCACCCTCATTTTATAGATGAAGAAACAGAGGCCTGGAGGACTCACTTGACCAATGGCATAGCCAGTGATAGAAGAAGGTTTCAGACTGACCCCAAAGTCTGCCTCTTACATGCTACCCTGTATCTATGGCCCATATGGTCTGTCTATACACTCCTTGGTCTGCCAGGAAACTGTTGCTGAAACTGTTGTTCCTTCATTTTGTGGTATGAATGTCATTGTGTCGTTCAAGCTCATCCAGAGTAGGGATGGTGTTCACTTAGCAAATATCAATCAGGGATCTCATTGGTAGGGACTGTCTTTTCCATGCTGACTAGCACACAGCTGGACTACCTCATGTTTATTGAGGTGGGGAAACAAAACAAACCACTGCTTATAGTCAGTCAAAATTGTTTCATACACTATAAAATTACCTCCTTCCCCAAATTTTATCACTTGAAATAGTATCTAGCACTTTGGAAATCATTATCTGGATACATTAGGGCCTAAAAATAGAAGAGAACTCCAAAAGGACTGGCTGAGGGTACAAAACCATGAATGGCAATACTGTCTTGGTATGCTCAGCTGAGAAACCCGTGACATTTTGAGGCAGAAAAAAGACAAGAAGTTCTCAATCATGTGTTCTCTTTGAACAACACCCCTCTAGCTTCTCTAAAATGCTACACACTCTAGCCCTTTTTAATTTGACCACTGCTGATATGATTGTTCAAAGTGGAAAAGAAAAAGATCATTCTTCACTATTTAACACAAACAAAATAAAATGGAAAAATTGCATGTTTCCTCCTCAGCAAAATCTATGTCTTCTATTTTTATCATCTTCAGTTCTTTGTTTTATATCATTTACTCTTGATTCAGAAAAATGCCTGTCTAAATTCTCTTTCTTAGCTTAAGTTACTAACCCCTGGTTCTTGCATTTGACACTAACTCAAATAGCCTTGAAACAATTATCCTCTCTACTCCCTTCAGAATTGTATATACTTTAATGAGTTCCCACTTAATCTCTTCTTTGCCAAAGAATAACACTCTGAATAACTAAGATCCCTAAATCCCCCTGTGGCTCTCAGTGCCCTTTGTTGTACCTTCCCTATTTCAAAAGCATCCTTTTCTAATAAGGTGACTGGAACTGTGTGTAGTATTCCAAATGCACCATCACCCATCCTTACAAATAACTGGGATTATTTCCTAGATTTATATTCAATCCTCCATTTTAGGCCTCCCTAAATAGGAGCTCTTATACTATCTTTATTGCTGCAAAAACTCTGAAGTTTTGAAATGGATTTCCTTTCCACCCTTCCCTCCTCCGTCCATTTGAATTTCTAATTTCCAAACAGTGGAAAATTCTGGACCACTCTGGCAATTTTGTCAAGGCTTCTGGAGCATAAAGGATTTATGTGTGTCTGTTATTCAGGTTCCCTTTAGAAAATAGGAGCTAATAATTCTGTTTCTTCAGGAAGCCAGTAACTAAAGGGGATGTCTCCTTTGGGAGATTAACAAGGATTTGTTCTACATGGACTCTTCGATTACTCATTCCTGGCACCTCTGTCAGGGGAGAAGGTGAGTCTATAGCTGAAGAGAAGGCTAGAGTGCAGGAGAGATAGCAGAGAGAACTCCAGCTCTGTGAAAAGATCTCCAGGACTCAATGAATGCAAATGTTCTGAATAGTTCTACATCAAACACTCCCAGCTGTGTGTGCATTCTCTGCCCCACCATGCACACACCTCTCTCACTCACTCGGCTTCTATATACAGATACTGTATGTGAAACACATCTCAGGGATTCAGTCTACCATGGGCAACAAACATCAGTGGAATGAATACCTAAAGGGGTATGTAACTATGAATTGACACTAGCTTTCAGAGGAACTTGATCCAGTCCAGGAATGGGAGGAGAGAGGGTTAGGAAAGCCTAACTCAAGGAAGCAGTGCTTGAATTGAGATGGGAAGAATGAGTAGAAGTCATCTAGTTGACTTGTAGGTGGGGTGGGATGATCTTCATAGGTTGAATGAACCATGTGCAATGGCCCTGTGGCTTTGGGGGGGGGGAATAAAACAATGGCAGTTCATCAGGTATGCAGAGGGAAGGAGAATGTTATGAAGATAGCAGGATTGTACTAAGGATTTTCATTTTGTCCCTATGAACAATGGGGAATGACTGAAAGGCCTGAAATAGGAACGTGTTTTGAAAGCAGATCCATGTTTTGAAGAAATCCCTGTGGCTGGCATGTGAAGATATGGCAGATTCCTGCGATGCAATGCTACATACCTCAATCCATGTGACTTCAACACAGCTATGATGGACAGTTTCTTGCTCCATGAGGGACATATGGAGCACATTTGGCAAGGTCTCTACATTCTACTATTTCCTGAGCTATGGGAGGATGCCTGTCTGTAAGCAAGCATAGCCCAGAGAAGCAGAGGCATTAATGCCTCTGTAGAAAACCTCAATAGTGAGAGAAGGAGTGATAAATGCTCCAACTTCCCCATATCCTGGTGAAACCATTTTAAGACACACTCTACAGTTCTTCAGAGATATCTAGCACCAAATGCCCACTGCAGTAACCAACTTATTTGCAAACACTTATGGGCTTTTTTTTTTTTTTTTTTTTTTTTTTTTTGTGGTGCTGGGGATCGAACCCAGAGCCTTGTACATGCAAGGCAAGCACTCTACCGACTGAGCTATCTCCCCAGCCCCACTTATGGGCTTTTATGCTTTACTACCTTACTTTCTACTTCACTTTCACTTCTTGTGATCACCTCCCAAATTGACCTACCTGCCCTTAAGTTCCTATCTTAGGTCTTCTTTGGGAAAAAATAACTAAGACAGGGAGGGCTAACTGAGGGAGCTGCTGTTTTGAAGAACTAACTATGAATCCACTTATAATGAAGAACCAAACACAATCCAAATACTTTGCAAGATGTTCCTATAATCTACTACAGTCTAATGAATCCCCCAAAACTTAGTGGCTTAAAACAACCACAATCATTTTGTTGTTATTTTCTCTTACAGTTCTAGTAGTTGACTGGGCTCAGCTAGACTGTTCTTACTTAGGATCACTCATCTCATTTCAGACAGAGTGGCTAAGGATAGATCATGTCTAGGGCTTCGTGACTCGCATGTCTGGTATTGATGTTAGCTGCTAGCTGGGACCTCCCTTACAGCTGTCAGCTGAAATATCTTGTCCATGGCCTCTCAATGTGGCCTGCATTTTCTCACAGCATGATGGCTGCATTCCTAAAGCAGGCATCCCAAGAGAGTGCCAGGAAGAAGCTGTGCTGCCTTTTCTAAACTAGCCTCAGAAGTCACACAGCATCTTTCTGTTCCATTCTGTTTGAAGTGAGTCACTAAGGCCATCTAGTATTTAGGAGGACAATGAGATTCTTCCTGCTGATGGCAGAAGTATCAAGGAATTTGACAGCATGCTTGGTAGCATGCTTGGGGAGGACCCTAGAAATGAATTCCTAGCCCAGCTTCATTTCCATTGAAGTGACATTGAAAAGAGAGAACATAACTTTTCACAGAATGCTTCTGTGAGGTTCTGATGTTTACCATACCACGTCAAGATAACAGGACTGAAACTGTCTGTCTACATCACGTTGGTTCATTGTGGGGCAAGTTCCTATTTTGGTATTAAAGCAGTGAGGAAGCGGGGAGAATTAGAAACCAAAGTGAGGGACGCCAGAGAAAGCAGTCAACTCCTTTCTTGTGATAGAGGCTGCCTTAGTCAGAAGAAATAGAAGAAAAGTATATTGAATGACATATTCAAGTTTTAAAAACTTAGAAATAACTGGGTTAATGATTTATTTTTCAAAATGAAAATTCTGTTTACGTTGATTATTTTGCACCCATAAATGTCAAGTCATTTATTCTATTACCAAAGTTCCCATACTATCAATAGAAGTATTTCCTTTTAAATGTTAAGAGGTATCAACCCTGAAATAAATTCATTTTTCTCCTTGTGCTAAAAATTAAAATATCATAGTAGGGCATATCTTAATTGATGTTAACAAGGATCAGTGCAGGAAAGGAGACCCAAGTCTTCTATTTGGTTTTTCCTTTTAAGAACCACAATTGGATAATAGTAGCTATTTTTGAACTCATCTATGCTCATTGATCTAACTTGTCCAAAATCAATCAATAATCAATCAATATGCTCTCTGAACTAAGCAATGAATTTGAGAACACTCAATTCAAATCCTAGGACCACCACAGTGACCCCACTCCAGCCACTTATCCTTAGTTAAACTGTGTCTCAGTTTCTTTATCTGTCAATAATGAACCTGCTGATTTTGCCATCGCAAAAATCAGTTGATTTACAAAGTACCCCCTAATGCTTAGTCATTTTCTCCTGAGACTCCATATTTCAGAAGCAGCTAAGGAGTGGGGAGCAGGGAATAGAGTAGTGTAGATATAAAATGTAAATTTTCCCTCCGTGTGAATACTTTATAGCTCAGGTATAATATAGGTCTTTGGGTCATTTTGGCTTTTAAAAACAATCAGCCTATTCACTATTTAAAATAATGTAAAATTGTTAATGTTCCATCCACAATGAAAGAGAAGAAGGAGGAGGAGGAGGAGGAAGAGGAAGAGGAGAGGAGGAGAAAGAGGAGGAAAAGGAAGAAGGAGAAGAATAAAAAGGTTTGGGAGTTTGGAATAATCTTAGTAGCTTAAAAGTAAAGGAAGGGATACCCCAAGAGAGATACAGAAAGAGTCCCAAATTGTGCCTATGAACTCTGCCCAAATCTGTAGCTGATCACTGAACCATTCATACATAGGGCAGATTCCAAGCAACCTATGTAAGACTAAAAGTGTTGAATAAGATTTCAGCTGCTGTCCAGCCAAGTTAGCTGTTTCTTTTGTATTGTGTTTAACAAAATTAATAATTTTCAGGATAACAAAACAGAACTCAAATATTAGCAATGTGTCATTCAATGTTCAGAATATAATGCAAATATATAACCATATTAGAAAATGTGAGCCAGACTCAAGAGAAGATGAAATCAATGACAACTCAGAGGTGATGCTCATCACAACATTAGCACACAAATAACTTAAAAGAGCTACTATAACTATGTTCAAGGGCATAAAGAAAACATGCTTTTTTCTTTTTCTTTCTTTTTATTTATTTATTTATTTATTTATTTATTTATGTTTTGTGGTGCTGGGGATTGAACCCAGGGCCTTGAGAAAACATGCTTTTAATGAACGAACAAATAGGAAATCTCAGCAGAGAAATAGAAAATACACACACAAATCAAGTAGAAATTAAATGTTGAAAAATAAAATATCTAAAAGATTCATTGGATAGGATTAATAGAGTAGAAGTAACAAGGGAAACAATAAATGAACTTGAAAATCAACAGAAATTATTCATTGTGAAAAACATAGAAAAGTACCTGGAAAAATATGAACAGAACTTCAGGGATCTGTGGGACAATATCAAAAAGTTTAACAGATGTGAAATTAGACTAAATTAAATTATAGAGGGAGCAGGACAAAAAATATTTGAAGAAATAATGATCAAAATTTCCAAAATCTGCTGAAAGACATGAATCTATAAATTCAAGAAGCTCAGCAAACCATTAAAAATAAATACAAAGAGAACCACATAAATGCACATCAGTCGAACTTCTCAGAAGCAAAGATAAAAGACAATCTTGACACAACTGGAAAAGAGCAGCACATCACACAAAGGGAAGCAATGATAAGAATTAAAACTGACATGCCATCAGAAACAATGGAGGCCGGAAGAAATCTTTAAAGTACTGAAAAGAAAACACCACCATCAACCCAGAATTTTTTTATCTTATCCAGCAATATATCCTTCAAGAATGAAGACAAAATAAAGATATTTTCTGATAAATGCAATGGAACACCAAGGAAATATGTAATAGCTTGCTAACTCCAAATGAACTTATTAACAGTCACTATTAGGATATAAACTTATTTTACTCTCTCAATACTCCCAAATATACTGCTGTTCCATCACTTCAGCAAGCTTTTATCTATACTCAGTTCCCTGCTTGCCTAACCCCACCTCTGCCTCCTTCCTCTTCTGTGTATCAGAGACTATTGAATGCTTATTGATTGAGCTGTAATAAAGAACTATGATTCAGGGCAAAAACTCCCTGGCAGGATCCTTCTAAGGCTATTTACATTTAATCCTTATGATAATTATGGATTGTATTATTGGGATAAAATTATAGACAATAGGCAAGAGGTACTAATTATTGGTCATACAGCTAGTAAGTACCAAGGTCATACAGCTAGTAAGTACTAGAATTAGGTTCAAGTAGTTTCTTGACCTGCTTCAATAGTATTACATAGATACTTACTTGTAGCTCTAAAATTGACTAAGCCCCTTAAGGTCCTCTTCTAAGATCTCGATTACACTATTTGAGTAGTTAATTCTTTTTTTCATTGTAAAGGCAAAATTTCAATCTAGTACTCTGGTAGAGTTTATCAGTTGCCTGTTAACTTCCTACCCCCTCCTATTCCCGAATTCTCTTTTCTTTAACAATAAAGAACATTCCAACAGCCTCCAAACACATGTATTACCTTTTTTTTTTTTTTTTTTTTTTTCTGGGGATTGAACCCAGGACCTTTTGCTTGTGAGGCAAGCACTCTAACAACTGAGCTACACCCCCAGGCCCACATGTATTATTTATTAGCTCAGCTCATAGCTGCTCAAGTGGAGACTCTATTCCTAGCT
This sequence comes from Sciurus vulgaris, assembly GCF_902686455.1. NCBI lineage: Eukaryota > Metazoa > Chordata > Mammalia > Rodentia > Sciuridae > Sciurus > Sciurus vulgaris. Next base: position 107,819,118 of record NC_136466.1, on the reverse strand, counting down.
TCACTTGAAGCTGGTTGGGGACAACATGACCAAGTATGGGTAAACAAAAGATGAATGGAGATAAGTATGACCAGAGTTCAACTTCTGGTCAAGTTCTTAAAGAAAAACACACTTCCCTTAGGTTCCCTGTCCCCTTTTTCTTGGGGCTGGAAGATGAAAGGAAGCATGAACCTCTGTTTTGAACCTGGAGGTAGAAGCCTTGTGATAAAAGACAGCAGAGCCCACCTGTATACCAGTCCTCCAGGAGCACAGCCACTTTGCCAGCTCTGGGGGACTTATTTCTAGATTGAGCATAGAATACCATTAGTTTAATTTTTTTTTAAAGGTTACAAAATGTAAAGGCAACTTGGTGGACACCTGAATATGTGACCATCTCTGTGACTTCGGCATTTTACTTAACTTCTTTCTGAGCTTCTGTGTTCCTGTCTCTAAATAAGGGTGATCATTTTACCTTCCTCCTATGGCAGAGCTGAGGGGAGAATAGGATTTCGTGCATGCACATTAGCATAGAGCAAGGGCTCAATCCGTGTTACATTTATTGTGTGTCATTGGGCTCAGTGCTATAGAAGACTTGTACACAAACAGTCCCTTCTTTTCAGCACCTACTGCCCTTAGACTCTGCAGAGTGTCTGCTTCGTGAATGCTGTTGACCTTCAAGAGGAGACAGAACCTATGACTGCTGGGACAGGTGGCTATGATGTTTAGGCTACGTTTTAATCTTCCTCAGACAACTCTTCTTTCTTACCATTCTCAACTCTTCATCTTTCTTAAAAGCATGAATCTTTAAAAAAAAAACTTTCTTCTACAGTTATGAAGAGAGAGATAGAAGATATAGATGAAATATATGTGCATTTCAGCTTAATTCTTATAAAATTATTAACACCTCATTTTGAAGCCAGCTCTTATCTGGGTTGCTAGATGAAAAATTTCTTTCAATAAAAGAAATAACTATTTTTCTACTGTTCCCAGAGACTTCCCTCTCTATTCCCCCTCCACACACACACCCATCTGAGCCTCTCTCAATTTTCTTTCAAAAGGACATGCATGCAGAAAGTGACAGCGTGGTATAGCTGTTCAACATTCAATCCATGTCTTCAGCACTAACAGAGGATAGGTTAGAAATACAAGCATGGCCCCTTGTTTATTGCAATTTCACAGCAGTGGCAAATGCCACAGTGCTCAGGGCTGACGGCAGGAATTAGGTAAAACCTGGCAGTCTTGCTTTCCTTCCCCCTCGCTGCCTCTCTCTTTTCAGGGTGGCTGCCAGTTAATGCTTATAATATGTTAATTTGTGAAAATAAGGAGTAAAAGGAAGGACAGAGAGAGGAGAGCCTGGAGACAGTGAGGAAGGGGAAGGGCCCATCTGGCAAATGAGGAGGAGAAACCAGAGAGAAGGGGCGAGAGCACAAGGGAGAAGGCAAGAAGAGGCGGAGGACAGAGCCACGCACCGCTGGGGCGGAAGGAGATGGAGCATTAGAAGGAAAGGAGTGGGCGTCAGACACGCAAGACAGAGCATCATTTCAGTTTTCTCATTTCGGCAATGAAATAAAGATGACAGGGTCGGGGATGGAAATATAGTAATCATCTCCAAACTGATGATGGAGTCACACCTCAGCCTAGGCTCTTTTTAAGCACTTTGAAAATGTGAAAGGGTATTGTTTGCATCAATTCTAAAGTGGCCATCTCCCCTCCCTGACCTCTGTTCCCGCTTCTTGTGATAAGTTTCAACAGCATCTTTGAGTCTAGGGATGACTCAGGGAAGGCCAGACTCCAATGTCGCAGTGTTAAAGTCTAACCTATCCACACAGGGCTTGGCCACACTGGATCGAACGTCACCCAGGGGGCTGCTCCACTGCCACAGAAAAGGCCCGGGGGTTTCCCTCCCCATCTACCATACCATGATAAGAGAAGGTTATTAAAGAATTACAACGTTTGGGAGGAAAATGGACTAAATAAATAAAGGAGAGCAATAGGCTCTGAAATTTAAACCTCAATTTCTAACTATTTCTCCCACTAGCTTTGTTTTAAGAATTATCTGGGAACTGCTTTAGAATATTTATCTTTCAACAAATATTCCAGGTCCATGAAGACCTAGAACAGAGGAATGTTAATGTTTAAGCAAGCACAGCAGCGCCCCCCCCCCCCTTTAAATAAACTGTAATTTTTGTAAAAGGTTCTGGATGAAAAACTTTGGATAGCACATGGGTTTACATGTTACGTGGAGCTCTAATGTCCATATATGGGCCGTGGGTCTTTGCTCTTCCATCTTCCCAATACTTCTTCTTTGAACTGTAACAGGCTGGCTACTCTTTTTTCAGCCCTCTCCTCAACTTCCCTACAATGATCCCTGTTCCCTATACCTTGGCACAGCTCTGAGAAAGGCCCAGTCTCACTGTGCTGCCACAGGGCAGAAAAATCCAGGGCACTGCACATCATCATCTCCCTCCTACTCCTGGAAGGGCTGGCAGGGGGCAAAGCACCTTTCACCAGCTCCAAATAAGCCAGACTCATTCCCAGAAACCTACCAAAGAAAAATGCTCAATTCTCCATCAGTGGCTTGAGTCTTTCAGTTCCACTTGTGACAGAATCAAGTTGACTTGTCAAAAACTGAAATACAGTTTGTAGTTGAATTTGAAAGGAAGAAAGAAAAAAGAATAAAACAAGTTGTCAGATATTCCCTCCATGTGCATTGAGCTTTAAAAGCTTCCTCTACTGATTTCTTAGGCCTGCTACCAGTAGAAATAATAGATTGATCCTTTTGGAAAACCAGACACTAGGTTGAAACTGAGCAGGTTCATGTAGAAAAAGTCCATTTGCCATGAGGGATAAAGGCAGCATGGTCTATTGGTTATGAGCGCCAGCTGTGGAGCCAGAATCCTTGAGTTCAAATCTCAGCTTCACTATTTGCTACTTTGGGGACCCATGTATACTTATTAATAATTTTATGAATTTCACACAGTTGTGAAGATTAAATAAGTGAACAATAGCTGACACACAGTAAACACTCTACTTGTATTAACTACTACTATTATTATTACAATAATAATAATGATGACGATGATGATGATGATGATGTCTTATTCTTTTTTGCACTTTTATGACAGAACACCAGAGACTGGATAAATAATAAAGAAAAGAAATTTAGTTCTCACAGTTATGAAGGTGGAGAAACCCATTATGTTTCTATCATCTAGAAAGGGAACTTCTTGCATTATCCCATGGAGAGAGGTGAGAGGGCAAGAGGTGAGAGAGAGAGAGAAACTAAACTCACCCTTTTGTAAGGAATTCACTCTCTCAACAATGGCACTAATCCATTCCCAAAGATGGAGCCTTTGTGGCTTAATCACATCTCAGTAGGCCCTACGTCCTAACACTGTTACACCTGGAATCCAAGCTCCAACACATGCTCTTTTTTATGTATATACAATGTTTTTTGGTTGTAGATGGACACATACCTTTAATTTATTTATTTATTTTTATGTGGTGCTGAGGATTGAACCCAGTGCCTCGCATGTTATAGGCAATCACTCTACCACTGAGCCACAACCCCAGCCCTCAACACATGCTCTTTGGGAGACACATTCAAAATATACCTTCTTCATTGTATCATTGTCGTCGTCATCATCATCATCATCATTCATTCTTTGAAACAAGGATCTCCCTATGGAATTACTCATCTCAGAGAGCCATGTCCAAAAAAAGAGAGAGTCCTTGCTAAGTCACCCTTTTTCTTCCTATTATCTTTTGACTGTGATTATCCACTATAATCAAAAGAACAAATTAGAAAAAAGATGGGAAAATAGTTAAGGGGGTAATTCCCAGCCCTGTTGGTTGAACTTGCCTCACCCAGACTAAAGACTGTAAGTTGACAGCTACAAAGGAAGGAATTCCTGAGAGGGGTTTATTCTGGGCACAAAGAAGGAGCTTGCAAAATATGCAGTATTGATTATGTAATTGTGAGTTTAGGTTTGTATATGACACCAGCTGTCCCCAAATGAAGCTCTTGGAACTATAGTCACATTTATTAGCACAGAATTGATTTACAAAACTCAAGGAGGGCACGGAATTCCTATGAACTGTAAATTAGTAAATTGCTTTTTAATCTACCATAAAAGATCACTGAAAAGTCCTTTTAAAAATCAAAGGTCTGCTAATTCAATCATGAATACATTTACCCAATGGTGTTCAAGGTAAGAGGAAACCTTAAAGGCAGCACAATTACCATTTAAAATATACAATTTCAGAAAAGATTTAAGTTTAATTATAATATTGAGTACAGGTATGTGTTCTTCAGAGAAGACTTTGGCCTTGACACTAAAATTTACTTTAAAAAATGAAGTGGTATTTCCGGTGTTATGGGCTCGATAGACACTTCATATGAATGTCTAAGTGAGCCAATGAAAACAATGGTAAAGACTGAGTCTGTGGACAGCTGTACTCCTTGATGCAGAAAATGGATGTTCCCCTCATCCTCAGTGTGCAAAGGATAAGACAGGAAGAGATGAAGTGGACCTGGCACAAGAATTGTAGGATACACTACATCAGAGATGAAAAATATTTAGTTCAGCAATCTGTCCTTTGTGAGATAGATAATGAAACTGAGACCCAAAGAATGAAGTGATTTGCTTGCCAATAGTTAGGGGCAAACATTAAAACCAGACCCCAGTTATCCTAATTCAGTGTTCTTTCTCCTTTACCAGTAGCTCTCAAATTTAAAAGTGCATAAGAATTACCTAGGCATCTCATTCGATATGGAATTCCTGCCCCTCACATTCTGATCTGGTAGGACTGAGATGTAGCTACATTCTTAATGAATTCAAGCAACACAAATGCAAGTGGACCCAGAGACCACACATTGAGAAATTCTGCTGTAAGTCAAGTGTCTTATGGCACTTTATTAAGCTATTCAAGTCATTGATCCAGAAGTGAAAACCCTTTGAAAAGTCATACAAATGTTCCTCCAAAATGGCCTGTCTGCTATGCTTTGCTCTTCAGAATACTCAAAATATGATCAGGTGAGCAGTAGCCTCACCTGGGAGCTTGTCAGAAATGCAATCTTAGGTCCCTCCCAAGACCTAATGAATCAAAGCCCACATTTAAACAAGACCCTTTAGAGATTCAAATGTACAGTAAAGTTTGAGAATCATTAATAAAAGGTTTAGTCCCTGACCCCAAGGAAATTGTTCTAGTTATTTATTGCTACATAATAAATAGAATAAAAAAAGTCATGGTATTTTTCCATTTCACGATTTATGGGTCAAGAATTGAGTCAGTATTCACCTAAGCAATTTGTTCTGTTCCATTATGTCTGGAGCCCCTGCTGGGGTAGCTGAAACATCTGGAGATGGGTGGGTCAACTCGATTAGATCCATATATCTGGAGTCTCATTCTTCTCTCTGTGGTACATGTTGGGGCTGGAATACCCAATATAGTGCCTTCATTTAACAGAACTGACAAGTGTACCGGGCTGAGTGGAACAGCTGGGGACTGATCAGCACCACCCCATATCCACATGTGGTGGTCTGATAGGTGACTATTTTTACATGGTGGCTATTTTCCCCCAGCTCAAGGAATCCAAGAGACAGAAAGTAGAGAACATTGATTTCTTAAAATCTGGGCTCAGAAATTGGTACACTATCACTTCTACCATAGAAGGGATGGGTTTTGGTCACAGAGTTACTGAGACTACCCAAATTCAAGGAGAGAGGACATGGACCCCAATTCTCAATGGGAGAGGAATTCGGCTAATCTGCCACAGAACTTATTAACTGTGCATAGCTAAAGCTGAGGGTTGTGAAGCTAAGCCATCCACAGTCAAAGAGTCAAAGAGATTGTGAGGACCAAATTGTTAGTGAAATTTGAAGTGAGAAAAAGGGAGATTTGCTGGAGAAGGTTTTACAGGAGAAAATGTGATTCAATTTGGTCTGAAAGCATGAATAGGGCCAGATAGCAGAAAGAAAGGGAAAGAACACCCCAGAACAACTCCTAGATCTACCATAGCCTAAGCCTAGTTTTTTTTTCCCCCTCCTTTTCCTCTTCCTCTACCCCAGACATTCAATTTCACCATGCTTTAAGGATGCCCATGTTTTAATCTTCCCATCATAATTTTGGGTGTAGATTTGCAAAGCAGAATCATCCTTTCCAAAGAAAGTCTCCAAAGAAATCTGAAATTCCCCCACAGTCTCACCACTATACTAAACTTCAGGGAAAATCAACAACTTTGAATTATATGAAAGACAGAGGTTTACTCAAATCTCAGTCATGCACTGACTAGAAAAGATGGACAATTTTAGTCCTTGATTTTCTTCTACTCCAGCCAGGACAAGTACAGACATTCTCTTGGTTCTAGGATAGCCAACCCTAGAATGACCTGTGGATCCAGAGAAGCAGCTAGAAATGCACACACATATTACACAAATAAGTACTTTTTTAAAAGCAGGAAACCAATTGAACATAAAATAAGGTTCCAAATACACACAAAATAAATATAAATAAAATATTAGAAGAAAAATGGCAAAATGTTAACTATTTCTTACTTACAAAAATATGCATAATTTTCCTTTAATATCTTCCATAATTTCTAAGTTTTCCATAATGAGTGTGTGTTATTCTCAAAATCATAAGGAAACATGACATTTAAAGATTTACTTTGATTTTGATTTTCACAGAAGATTCCCAAACCCCTGACATGGAATGAATTCATAGATGAATTGTACAAGAGCACAAACCCTGTCACAAATCCTTCCGGAGACCCACATACTCATGTTTGTCCTGATGAATGCCAGTTCTTCTCTTCAAGATTTACTTGTCAGAAAATCAAGACACACAGAATGAGCTATTTCAGAAGGAAGTGTTCCGGGATTCTGGAAATAGATGATGCTTTCTTTCAGCCTGTTGTCATTCTTCTCCTTCCCTAAGATACTGTCGTCATCACTCTGGGTTTAACTCAGCTTGACAGTAGCCACATTTCTGTGTTGATCTTCATCTCCTCTTTTGGTAAAAGTCTGTAAATTGAGACTCAGGTAACAGGTATTTCATACTAATCAGACCCTGGGACTCAATTAGGATGAAGGAAGCTCCCCCAGTGAGAGTGTGAAGCTGGTCACCTCCAGGATGGACATTTTATGCTCAGGACCTCATCCTCATGAATGCTGGCTGGGTCATTTCCTCTCCGTTTTATAGGCCAGTGGGCCATGGCTCTCACTACCTATCATGAACTACAGGCAGCATAGCCCTTCCCTTGCTTTTTTATTCACTTTCAGTTTCCTATGCTACTAAAATATTCTGCTTCCAAGCTGCCATTATCAGTGTCTAAATCACCCCTGGTCTAAGGCACCAGTTTTCCTAGTACAGAAAGCACAGACTCAGCAGCCAGGATGTCATCAGCATACTTGAGATTACATCATCTCCTTCTGCCAACCTTAATACCACTATGGTACCCATCAACAGCAATCCTCACGATTATTTCAGGAGAAATATTGAACAGATGTGACAGCCTTGTCAAACTCCTTTGCTGGTGTCCAACCACTCTGTTATACCTTTTGCAATTCTAAAATCTCTCTTCTGGCCATAATAGAGATAGCACACGCTGACCTCCCGAGCAGGAACCTATCCCTGCAGCACTGGTGGGCATATCAAGCACTAACTGCCAACACCTCTGTACACATTTAGTGAGTGCTTTATAGCTCCTAATCATTTTGACAAACATTCTCCTTTTCAACCCTCAAGACAACTGAGATAGCTGTGCTATAGGTTGAAAGGGTACTGGACTTTTTATCAGAGTTTCTGAGTCCCTCTGAAATACAGGATGAGTCACTTTGGTCTTGATTCTTGTCTGCAAAATACTTTATTCTATCAATCCAATTTGGAAACCAAATTAGTACATTGAAAATTAATAAATTAGGCTGGGAATGGGCCTCAGTGGTAGAGTGCTTACCTGGCATGTACAATGTCTTGGGTTCAATCCCTAGTACCACCACCAAAAATAAATAAATTATGAAAACACTCAAAAAAAATACTTGCACACAAACATTCAGACCATCACTATTCACAATAGTCAAAAGGTGGAAGAATTCAAATGCCTATCAATAGATGAATGAATAGACCAAGTATGTTATATCCAGATGGTGGAATATTATCCAGCCGTAACAAGGAATAAGTACTGAAACATGACTGCAACATGGGTGACCCCAGAAAATATCAGACTGAGTAAAAGAAGCCAGACACGAAGGTGACATATTACACAATTCCATCTATAAGTAGTATCCAAAGCAGGTCAATTCATGAAGATAGAAGGCAGACTGGTGGCTGCTGGACTGGAAGCTGGTAGGACCAGAGAGTAACTGCTTTTGTGGGTACAAGCCTTTCTTTCTAAGTGATGAGATGTTTTGGAACTAGATAGAGGTTTCACTCACCAACATTGGGAATATGCCAGATGCCACTGAATTGTGCATGTTAAATGGTTAATTTTATGTTAAATGAATTTCACCTTAATTTAAAATAACAAATTATAAAGCACATGAAAATCCTAGTTATATACTACAAAGCCAAAACCATCTCAAAAAAGGACAAAAACTTTAAAAACAAAATAAGAAATCTACTCTGAGATAAGAATTCTGATCTTTCAATGGGCCAGTTAAAACTTCTCTCATTGTCTAGATATAGAAATAGAAGTTTAAGGTCTTAAGATGCCCCATTCTCAACTTTGATATTTTGTTCTGAATCTCATGTCCTGTTGCCTAATCCAGTCCAGATAGGGTCATTTTCAGTCTCTTCTTACTAATTCACAAAAATACTGAGAAAAAATGGCAATCTGTCCTAGAGGATGTAAAGGGTCTTTGAAAGATCAGAAGAGTTGTTGCCTTCATCTCATTTAAAGAAAGAAGTTTCCTGAACCCAGTAGTAAATTGAGAAGAGCTTCATTGGAAATGCTTATCTTGAACTCCTCCCTCGTCAAAAAAATCAGTCTGTATTTTTCCAAGATTCCAGATGATGTGTGTGCCTATAATAAGTTTGAGACACATTACTCTGGGCCACTAGAGTAACAGGTCTCCACCGAAGTGAAATGTAAGGGTGTCAGAGATGCTCCATGTTGGGCCTATTAAGTCATTTGCTCTGAACAAACAATATGTTAATTTCATCATCCTCATCAATGTTTACTGAAAACTTACAAACAGCAAAGAAAGTACATGGGCATTTCACCCAGGTACACCTAATTTCATAGATAATCTTTGCCTCCCCTATTCTTCTGTACACTGAAAAAATAGTCCCACCTAATAACCACTACCATTCATAGGTTAATGTCTGCCAAGGCATTTTAAATGATCTATTGTCACCATTAGCAAGAACTTTAGAAGTCATCGGGCTAGTGGCTCCCAAATGCTGTGTCATGGATCAATTCTGAGTTGACTACATCAAAATCACCTGAGAAACACTGCAAAAACAGATTCCTAGGATATAGAATCTGCTCATTAGGTCTGGGAAGATGCCCTGGAACATTCTTTTAAAAGCCCTCCAGGTGATTCGAGGGCTCAAATTTGGGCATCCTGTATCTAGTTCAACCCACACATCCACAGCCTCAGCCCACAGCTGAGCTACAGCCTAGCCTAAATGCCTGTAGGAACAAGAACTTTTCACTTTAGAAAGGATAGTTCTTTCCAACACAGTCAATGTCATAATTTTCACCTATAGTTTCTGTCCTTCTGAACCAAACACAATACACAATAATATGCATTTTAGATACTGAATCTCCCCTTCATCTGATATGATGCCATATACCTTCTCTCTAGTAATATGTTTTTGCCTTGATGTCTATTTCATATGGTGAGCTACCAATTTTCTTTTTCTATTCTTTTACGTGGTGTGTGTGTGTGTGTGTGTGTGTGTGTGTGTGTGTGTGTGTGCGCATCACTAGGGGATGAACCCAGGGCAGTGCACATACTAGGCAAGTGCTCTATTATTGAACTATGTCCCCAGGCACATTCTTTAACTTTTAAATTTACTCTTTATTAATAATTTGGATTTACATCTTATAAGAAAAATATAGCCAGATTTTAAAAATCTCACTTAATAATCTCTTTGAATTAGAAAGTTTTGGCAAATTATATACACTTATTAAAATTACTAGTTTTCTTTTCTCTTCTTTTTTCCCTTTCTTGCATTCTATTGGACTGATTAGACAGATATTCTTATATACTTTTGTTTTTCTTTGTGGTGCTGGGGTTGTTAAACCCAGGGTTTTGTGCCTGCTAACCACTGGTCCACCACTGCACCATACCCCAAGACTCTGTTTGCACTTTCTTTACCATTGGTCTCTCTTCCTCCTCTATAGATTTGGAAGTTGTGTCACCTTCAGGGATCATTCTTAGAGATCACTTTTTTAAAATATTGAATAAAATGAAAATCTAACAAAATCTAAACTTAACCAAATTTAGTTATTATTCTTAAAACTTTGACACACATGGTTAACAAAATCTAAAGTTAATCAGTGTCTATTCTGCCTCCTCAACAAGAAAAGGTTCTTGAACATTTCAACTTTAAACAACCCCTCTTGCATTTCATATACAGTAATCATCACATATCCTTCACCCACATTAGAGATTGAACAAGTAGAAAGTTTGGGGTGATAAAACCCCCGATATCTTCATCCACTTATCAGGGAAAATATTTGGCCTTTGTTTTGGGGGGATTGGCTTATTTCACTTAACATGAAATTCTCCAATTCCATCCATTTATCTGCAAATAGAATGGAGGAACTTTAGATTACATAGAGGGAAATGAGAGGGAGGAGGGGGCAGGGGTATGAAAGATGGTGGAATGAGACAGACATCATCACTCTATGTACATGTATGAATACATGAATGTTATGAACCTACATCGTACACAACCATGGAAGCGAAAAGTTGTACCCCATTTGCATACAATGAATCAAAATGTAGTCTGTAAAAATAAAAAAAAATTTAAAGTAACAAAATAATAAGTTCAATACATTTAACATTTTTAAAAAACCCTATATCTGTACTGAACTTGTACATACTCTTTTTCCTTGTCATTGCTCCTTAAACAGCATCTATGCTGTACCAGTTATTATAAGTAACCTAGGGATGATGTAAAGTCTGTGCACTGGTTATATGCAAATACAAGTCACTCCCATAGGTGATTTGAGCATTCACATATTTGAGGGATCCTGGAACAATCCCCTTCAGATACCAGAGGACAACTGTACTTATCCAAGGATATTTCAGATTCACCCTATTTAAATACCCCTAATAAATTACTATTGTTGGTGTAGATTGATTCTATTTTAGACTCACTCATACATTTCCTTGCTTCCTGTTCTTTCATCTCAGTTTTTCCTTCTGGGTTCAATATTATCTTCCACTGAGGATTTATGAGTAAAAGTTTTTTTTTTATGTTTTCCTGAAAAAATTCTCATTTTTTCCTCACTCTCTTATGATAATTTAGCTGAGTCCAAAGTTGTTGATAGATAGTTATCTTCTTTGAGATCTTTAGAGACAGTATTCACTGTCACATGCCTTTATAATTTCTGTGAAGAGGTCAGGGACAGTCTAAATGTAGTTTCTTTATAGATTACCTGTCTTTTCTTCTTTGAATGTATTAAATATATCCCTTTGACTTTAGTGTTTTACAGTTTTATTACAATATATTCAAATGTGTATTGCTTAAATTCCTCCTGTTTGAGCACTCAGGTGGTTGTTACATTGAGCACCTTAAGTCTTGAAAACAGTTATTCAATTAAAGTAGCATAGAACAAGAAATCAAACAAGTTATCTAAAAAAAAGTAGCTACAGCCTCACATAAAAGACTTAAACCAAAAAGTATCTTGTCTCAGTAAATATCTTCAAAACTCCTCTGCTATTGGAATTGTACATGAGTCATCTCATCATATTCCATGGCTACTACATTCTATATTAAGACTGAGGTCTTCCCTTCAAAGGGCTCCAAACTGTGTTCGCTTTGCATGTATCATTTTTCTGACAGTCATGGATGGATCACATGACCTTAAAAGGACATAAACTATAAAATAAATATCTGTGAGTTCACACTGATATGAATACATGATAGAACAAATACATAAATGAGGAGGAATATAGGTAAAATGTCCACTCAGAAGAATTTCAAAATATGCAGATACTCCTCCCTCTGGAAATTGGAGATTAATTCTCTTTGGACCTGGTCCAGAGTTGGTGACTTGCTTCCACAGTGGAGTATAGCAAGTGCAGTGGGAAGAATGTCAGAGCAGGAACCTGGCAAACCTCAGCCAGGCAGTCAAGGTCAACATCTCCAATGATGAGTCACAGTGACAGCACATCCTCTGTGTGACATCTGATGAGAAGGGCACTTCTGTATGCATTCTTCCCCCAAACTCCAGTTTAAGAGTGAGAAAAATGTCAGTGAAACTCAAGCTGAAGGACGATCTACAAAATATCTGACCAGTATTTCTTAAAACTCATATTGTCATGAAAAACTAGGAAAGACCGAGAAACTATCACACACCAGAGGTGACAGGATACATGATGAATAAACGTACTGTGGAATCCTGGACAGGATACTAGAATAGAAAAGGGGGAATACTAATGTAAAGCATAGTGAAATCCAAACAAATACTGGAGTTCAGTAGTTATTTTGTAGTTATTTTGGTTTCTTAGTTTCAGCAATTTCACAATGAATATGCAAGGTGTTAATATTAGAGAAAAATGAATAATAGGTAGATGGGAATTCTCCATAATACATTTGCAGCTCTTCTTTAAAGGTACAATTATTTTAAAAGAAGGGATGTGACTCAAAGGAATTGAAAGCAGGTACTAAAACAAATATTTATACACGAATATTTATAAAAGAAGTATTCTCAAAAGCTGAAGTATTAGAAACAACAGAAGTGCCAGTCGAAGGATAAATGGTTAACCTAATTCTAGGTATATCCATACAGTGGAATATCATTCAGCCATAAAAAGGAATGAAGTATTGATACATGCTACAATACATATGAACCTAGAAAACATTATGCTATGTGAAAGAAGCCAGTCACACAAGATCAGAAACATATTGTATATGATTCCATCTATATAAAATATCCAGAATATGTCTATCCATAAAGACTGTAACAAACTAATGGTTGCCAGGGGCTGAAAAGGGGGAAAAGAGTATGTTATTGTTTAAGTAAGCATGGAAGGTTTTTTGAGGTTATTTAAATGTTTGGAAGCTAGATAGAAGTGGTGATTGTACACCACTGTAAATCATTAAATGTCACTGAATTATTCATGTTAAAATGGCTAATTTTATGTCATATGAATTTCACCTTGTTATTAAAAAAAAAAAAAGACACTAACCTAAATGTTAGCTTTGATGGAAATCTCAGTTAAGAGACTGAGTGGGAAAAAATCTAGAGCATCAGACCAACCAACTATCCTCCAGACATGTTCTTAGCAGGGAACTATAATAAACAGGAATTAGGCATCTGTAGACCTAGGAAATGAAAAAGCTATCATTAAAAGGAGACTTTAATGACTTTAAGACTGCTGTTCTTAGAAACACTATGTGGATTTCAGTGTCAAAAGAAAACTCTTATTTAAGTCAGGAATGTCTCCCTCATTTTTCATGCCCTTGGACTTTCCTCATAATTTGTATTCTTCTAGTGATCAAGAAGAGGTTTCTCCACACCCAGAAGATAAACTCTACAAGACATACCATACCTATCATTTTTTCACTGAATCCTCAGAGCCTAACACCAAATGCCTGATACCTTGATAAAAATTGGTTATGTTTACAAATTTTGAAAACATAGGATATTCTACTGGTAAAGATCAATGGTGAAATATTCTATTTTGTTTTAGCTTGTTGCTGCTGTTTTGTTTGTAGTGCTGGGGATTGAATCCAGGGCCTCATGCATGCACAGCATAAGCTCTATCACTACCCTCACCCCTACTTTAGTTAATTAAAAAAAATGTTCCAGAGCTGAGGATGTAGCTCAGTGGTAGAGCATTTGCTTAGTATGTACAAGGTTTCTATCACCAGCACCTCTAAATAAATAAATAATTAAACATTTCTAAAATGTCCCAACTGTAAAAAGAAATTGCTTTCATTCATCAATACCAATATTTTGCAATCTCAAGGAACCCTTCTGATGCTATGGCAAGATTTTATGAGAATTTAAAAATTATCATAAACCAAATCATATTCCTTTATTTAAGCATGGACAAAGTCATTCGTTAGTCATTTACTCATTTATATTTGGAATTCCCCATCCCTTGTCAGCATTCCTAGGTCTTTGCCCATGTTTACTGATACAGTAGTTGCTGCTTGCTTTTTACCAAAAGATACCAATCTGGAAACATCATTCAAATGTTCCTCCAATTGTAATTTTCAAATATAAGGTTGGAACATGGTGGTTTCTTTCTGAGATACATGAAAAAGTTAACTCCTAAATTACATTGTTTCTTTTAATATTAATTTTAATCATTTAAAGTATTTATTTATTTATTTATTTATTTATTTATTGGTATAGGTGGTTAAACCCAGGGTACTTTACTACTGAGCTACATCCCAAGACATTTTTATTTTTTATTTTGAGACAAGGTTTCACTAAGTTGCTAAGATTGGTTTAAACTTGAAATTCTCCTGTTTCAGCTTCCTGAGTCAATGGGATTTCACCCTGCTATCTATTTTGGTACTAGGAACCCCTGGGTGCTCTTCTATAGAGTTACATAACCAGCCTTTTTTGTTTGTTTGTTTTGAGACAGGGTCTCATTAAGTGTGTGTGTGTGTGTGTGTGTGTGTATTCATAACTAAGAACCATACAAGTTACTTAGCCAGTTACATGTGAATCTATAGAAATAATCGTTCTATAGATGCAAGTGTCTTGGGAAGAATAACCTAAAGAAACTTCTGTTAACTGACGGTGGTTGCTATCAAGGCAAACCTAGAAACAAGTCAGTCAACAGGATTACTTTTGCCAGTTCTACCATTTGCTTCAAGACAAAGCTTCAAGACAAAGCTTCAATTTTGTTATGACTCTGCATCCCTGTCTCTCACATTTAAATAATATTTGCCACTTGTCTTATTTACAGGGATGTTGTGAAGATTCAAGAGATACATTTGTTAATAGTCTAACATGCCCATCAACACTAAATGTTATCCCTGTTAAATATGACAGTTGCCCTGGCAGGCTCTGTTAAGGACATACGATGATTGGCAATGGAGGGATGGGAAGAATGAGCAGTCACATGTGCAGCTTCAACATGACCTCACCCCAGAGTCTGCAGTGATCAGAGTGAGATGGGTGTAGCCAGGTGATAACCCTAAACATGAGGTGCCCAAGGGCCTTTGATAAGAACGAAGCTCTAAGTTCACCTTCCATATATAGGTTCCACAAAAACTGCAGGTCCGTTCAAGAAAGACTCATTCAGCACTGGACAGCTCCCGACCCAACCAGTCCACCTGGGAGGGACAGCTGTCCTCCCTCAAATGCTTCTCAGGAGAAACTGAAGACTGACAATAATAAGCTTTGTTCACTCTTCCAGAAGAGCAAGACTGAAACCACTAACCACATCAACCCACCTTAAATATTGAAAATTTTAAAAAGAGAAGCAGAGATCTGGTTTTTAATCACCCAAATGCCAGCATTTAAAAACAGTGAGGTTTTGTGTTTTCTTTAAATCTAAATATGCTCTTCTGGCTCTGCACACAGAAAAATAGAACACTTTTCATTTTCTATCTTTGCATTTTGTTTTTATAGGCACAAAATGTGAAATAAACTTCTTTAATTTTCACTTCAGTGTTTGCAGCTTAGGATTCCATTAATATATCCTTTTCCCCTCGGTTGTGCAGGGTCCTCGTTTGCAGTCAGTTCATTCTGCACTGATGTATATTTCATTGCCCAAGGCTTAATTTTGATTTATTGTCCATCCATAAATTAGAAAAATATGCTCTGGAATTCCATCCCGCTGAAAAGCTGTGCCTGATGTCAGGGGACTGGGTGATATTTAAGATGTCAGAAATACATATTGGATTAGTGTGCTTTGTTTCCCCACAACAGCAGGTGTTTAATCATAGCTGATGGCTGAAGTTAAATGCATTAGGACAGCAGCAGCCAAGAAGATGGAGTTTTTCTAAACCATACAAACTCCAGGATAAATAACTCAAAACTAATTGTGTGTCCACATCTTAGATACATTTTTATTTACTTAATACATTAAACAATGAAAATAGCCTCTGGCACTTAACTTCATGTTTAAGAGCCTGTACAAATATTTTATGTTAGGGAAGTGTTGGCTGTTTAAATATAATTACTATTTCCCTTACTGGCCCTCTGGCGGCTTTATATAAAATTTCTTAAAGGAGAAAAGAATAAAGGCTGAAATCTCTTAGCAATTCAAGGGTAGGGAGTTTTTAGGGGTTGCCTTTTTTGTCACTGCTGTTTCTTAACATAATTTGAATGTTTATATCTGTCTAAATGCCCATCTTGCCATAATTCTAATGATGCCCCATGTATCTACTGACCAGGCATTTTTCCCTTCCTCTCTTTGTAAAGTACAGGTTTCTCTGCCATTATGTTTATATTAATTAGAGTTCTATGTGTATAGAAAAATGATCAGGCTTGGTGTGGAGCAATTTAACTGGAGGCTGGAGAGGAGACGCTTAGGAGAGCAAACATTTTCAAGGTGCAACCGGTGACCTGTAACAAGCTGGGGAGATTCATGGCGAGAATCGTATATTTTGACACAACAGTGATTTGATTAAAAGAGAAAGTAATGGGTTTAAACAGTCGCTATGAGGATGTAGCCAGACTTTGGTAGCTTTTTGCAATTTACTTTCCAGACCATGGATGGAGCAGCAGAGAGGACCTTTGCTGCTGAAAAAGAAAGACTGATCAGATGTGGAAACAAATATAAACAAAAATTGAGTGATTGAAACTCCATCCTTCTTTTAACATGCATCTTTGGCAGAGGCAGGATAATAGAAAGGCAAAGAAAATATTGAGGTCACTTTGAGAATGAATTAGAACTGGATTTAAATTGCCTTGGACTTTTAAAAAGAATTATTTTTGAAGTCAGACTCAACTAAATCAGTCTGAAAAAAAGGAGAATATGTAATTGTTTGTCTTTTAAAAAACATTAAAATTTGCACTAGAAAACAGAAATATTTAATTTGTTTCACTTAGATAAAGAGTTTGATCCCCCTTATCCCTACACACATGCAAATAGCTAACATCCCTAGTTTCAGTGCAGCATCAAATTTAATTCTAATACAGTGGCTTGGATCAGCACAATGAGATTTTGAATTAAATAGGTTTAAAATCATGCAAGAAAATGTGGTTAAACTAGAAGTATAAGTTTCAAAAACAATTTTCATAGTATGAGTCCATTGATTTAAGAGTACAAAGAAAAAACAAAATGAAAGACACCCTATGTGAGTGCATATGCCACAGAAGAACTGTCACCCATTGAAAAGGTCCTGAAAACATGCTGAGGACAGTGGTTATCACTGAAGGGGGATTTTAACTTTTTACTTGTGATACTTTTGTGTTATTAGATTTTTGTTTAAATGATAATGTTTTACATATAATGTATGTAAGTTAATTTTTAAATAGTTTCAATGAAGCTTTGTCGTTAAGGAAAAAAGAGGCTTATTCCCTATTTTGATGCAAATATCCTGCCTGAATAAAGATCAGGAATGATTATTTTTGTTATGACACTGTGTTGAATGAAATAGTCATTGAATGTTATTATAAGATAACCACTGAAAAAATTTTACACATGGCAGCCCTGATGAGGTGTGCCCACGAAGCAAACTGTTACAGCATGCCTTGCCAGTGTGGTAGGCAGTTGCTTCAATCACTAAGCACTTATTATCTTAGGCAATTAGCTCCCTTAAAAACAATACTAAAAGAGTGGAATGATGCCTATAACCCCAGTCGCTTTGGAGGTTGAGGCAGGAGGATTACAAATTGGAGGCCAGCACGGGCAACTTAGCAAGACCCTGTCTCAAAATAAAATGGAAGAAGAAGGAGGAGGAGCAGAAGGAAGGGAGGGGAGGTGAGGGAGGAGGAAGAAGAAGAAGAAAAAGGAGAAGAAGTAGTAGTGCTGGGAATATAGCTCATTGTAAAGTGCACCTGGATTCAATCTCCATCATCCCCAAATCAACAACAAAACTAAAAATCCTGAAGGCACAGCTGGGCATGGTGGGTATATAATTGTAATCCCAGTGACTTGGAAAGCTGAGTTAGGAGGATCTCAAATTTGAGGCCAGCCTCAGCAACTTAGTGAGACCCGCAGTAACTTAGCAAGACCCTGTCTCAAAATAAAAAATAAAAAGAGCTGGGATTATAGCTCAGTGGCAAAGCATCCCTGTATCGAACCCTCAGTACCAAAAGAAAAAAGAAAAATAAAAAGTCAAGGTACTGACACCATTCTTTGCCTCAGAATTTCCAATGATAACATTCTACTTGATAAAAAATGTTTTTCAAAGTCTGATTTTTAAGTGACATTTTGGTGCCTTCGTTAGAAAAGAATGTTCTAAAATGTATTTCTCATTCATTGTAATTGTTTTTATGCGCTTAATATTTTTTTCCTGTATTGTAATTACTATCCCCAAATTCTAGTATTGTAGCCCAAGGAATATGACAGTCTGGGGGGAAAATTGCTATGGGGGCTCTCAATCAAAGCTGCATCACATCATTTGTAATATTTTTAGCTTATGGGTTTTAAGTCAAGCTCCCCAGAAAATGGACATTGAGAGGAAGCTTCTTTGCAGGTTTACTGAAGGGTGCTCTCGGAGTTACCACTGAATGGGGAGAGCAGGAAACAAATGGGTGGAAGGAGAAGCTGAAGCCATGGATCACCTTGAGCTGGTCCACAGGGAGCTCTGGAGTGGCAAAGGCACCGCTGAGTTATCGCCTCTGTGGATCTCACTGACCAGTCATTGGATACGGGCTGACTCAGAGAGAGGGAAACTTTGGGCAAAGCAGCTCCCTTTGGCAGAGGGTCATTCCTGGAGAGGGAGTCAGTGAACACCTTCAGTGAGCATCACTGCCGCAGCTCTAGGAATGAGCGCCTCAGTCTTAAAGGGGCTGTGGGGGGGCATCCCACATCCACCACAGGAGTTTCCAGGTCTTCACTTCAATCCACAAAGAAAGGAACGACACTCATTGTGGAAAAACATTTGAGAACCATGATCCCAAAGCATTTTCTGTAAATGAGGCTAAAAGTAGGATGAAAACATTCTATCATTGTCAAGCAAGCAGTAAAGCAAGAAAGAATAAATGAAGTGGCTTACACTAAAACTCTCAGACTTACTTGATTTTCTCATATGCAGGGCTAGTTCTCTGGTTCATTGTTTGCATTTGTTTCATAGAAGTAATTAACACCCCATTCTAGGAAGGGAACTGGAGACTATTCAGGGGACTCTTCTATCTATCGTGTACACAATTGTAGGGTTCAAACAAGCATTACATGACATAACATATCTGTAAGACAAGAGTTTGCAGGGACTGGGGTTGTGGCTCAGTGGTAGAGTGCTTGACTAGCACAGGTGAGGCCCTGGGTTCGATCTCCAGCACCACATTAAAAAAATAAATAAATAAATAATAAAATTTAAATCCTTAAAATAAAAAAAGAGACAGGAGTGTGATGATGATGGAGACATTAGTTACCATCACTGTTTTCAGTTTTCTATTTCAAAGAAATTTGATTCCAAGAGGGGATGGGGCAGACGAATAGGATTTGCAGATCAAGTCAGTGGGACCATGGATACCTTCTGGACTGGCAAGAGTATTGTCACCCTCTCAGCATATGGTAACTTGAACCCTTACTACCTTGGCAACCTGGAAATGGAGAGGGCATATTTTGAAGCAGATGAAATTAGTTAATATTTGCTTAGAAATGTGGGTAGGAGAAAATGTAAATGTTTGAAAAAGCTTATTCTGAGGCGGTTTTATTCAGCCTCTGATAGACTAAGTAGAAAACACATCTGAAAAGAAAATGTTTGATGGATTATGTGTCCTAATACATCACAAAGAAAACAGATTCTACAAGCGAATAGTGCTCCTCATCGGGAGTCTTTTGAGGAAAACCCAACCCTCTCTAACACATAGAAAAATGAAAAACAGAAAAGTAGTATCTGTTTCTTGACTTCTCCACAACATGAATACCCAGCCTACATGTCTGAATCCATAAAAGTGATTTGACAGAGGCAGTAGATATGCATATAATGAAAGGCTAAAAAAAAAAGCACAAATGTTTTTCCCGTACAGAACTCATGTTGAAATTTAATTGCCATTGTGATGGTATTGGGAGGTGGAAACTTTAAGAGGTTGTGAGGACTCCATCCTCATGAATGAACTAAAGCCATTATCTCAGGAGTGGCTTTGTTATGGAAGAGTGGGTTCACTTCTTCTTGCAGTCTCTCTTTTACCCTCTCCACTCCAGCATGGGATTCATTCTGCCACATCATGACATGGTGAGAAGACCTCACCAGATGTCAGTGCCTTGATATTGAACCTCCCAGCCTCCAGAACCGTAATCCAACAAGTTTCTATTCATTTTAAATTAACCAGTCTCAGGCATTCTGTTACAGCAGCACAAAACAAACTAAGACACACCTTGTAAGATCTAGAATTGGTCCTGGAATCACTCATTCTTGGACTTGAAATTTGAATCCCTCAATATTGTTTTCTTTAAAGTTTAACTCCTGAGGAGGGTTTGTATGATGAAGTAAATTTGAAAAGAGAGGGAGGGGGAGCATGTGGGGCCAAAGAAAGAGAGGACAAGAAAGTGAACAAGCAAAAAAGCTATTATAATGAGATGTCCCAATGATCATTACAATAGCTAATGTGGTTAAGTGCCTTCTGAGATTTCCTTCTCCAAGGCTTACATGGTACTGTCCTTCTCTTCATTTTTACAGGTGAGGAAACTGAGCTTGAGAGAGGCTAAGTTGATGTGTGGCACAAATAGGAGGTAGAGGCAATGAAACCCTAGTTTAACGAGTCCACATCTGTAAGAACTTCACTCTTTATGTGCCTAGACTCTGGAGGTGAGAGTTGAAGAACCTAATATGGGGAGCTAGGGATCATCCTGCCCAAGTCTCTCCCAGTGCAGGCAAGGTAACTAAGGCCCAGATTGAAAGACAGGCACTCTCTAAATTGGTTCTGTGGTAATGTACATTATCTTTGAGAAACATATGTAATTACATGATAAATGATATTGTGGACTGCAATATTTCTATTTGCCCTGCTAATAAATCATCAGGACATTGAAATGTCCTGGGTTCTGTGACCAGACCTGCAGTCTTTTCTTTTGTGTAGAAGGCAGAACCAAGAACACTGAGTTTCTTGCTTAAAGAAAACATTTTGGTATCTTCTGATTCCTGTGGATAGGGTTTCTGAGGATCAGCTAAATCAGGGCCAAATTTGTCCTAGAGCTCTGATGTCCTTGTATGCCTAAACAATGACAGCAGTCCCTGTCATGTACAACTGAGAAGACCTGTTAATGCTATAATGTCTGAGATTGATTTTTCAGGAGGATCCTCAGTGTTTCCAGGAGCCACTGCAACATTGTGGCCTATTTTAGTTATACAATCATGGAATTAGGGCTGCCTGAGGCAAGGGCTGGGATTATGGATGAAGCTACCCTTAAAAGGACTTGTCTGGAGATTTTTATTTCAGGAGCAGGGAACATTTAAAAATTTACCATTTATTCAGTTGTGGAACTGGGTTGCCTTTATATCCTACTTGACATTACCAAGAATGATTACTGAGCTTGACAAGGGAAACTCTTCTGTCAAAAACTTAAGTGGAGAGAGAAAACAGGATTACATTTTATGGCTTGACTGTTTCCATTCAAAGGCTGAAAAGTATTGCGTATGCTAAACAAGGTCAGGTTTTCCTTATTTCTTTCTTATAAAGAATTCTTAGCAACTCCAAAGAATCATCGTGTATTTATTCATCTAACATTAATACAGTCTAAAGCTGGAGGAATTGACTTTAGTAAATGATTTGTAGTCACCCACCTCTGGTGACAGATTCTGTTACAACTCACGTATTGTGAGTCTGACATTATTCCATTCTGAAAATATGCCAGACCTGCCTCTTGGGCTTCATTGTTTTAGGATTGTTCCTTGATGTTAAGTCTCCAAGTCACCATCCTTTACTTGTTCTAAGAACACCCTGTGCTTTATCCAGGGAGAAGTCAGGGGAGCAGTCACGTCATCCTTCCTGCTTTGGACAATTCCCAGGTCTTCATGCTCACCTTCTCTTGTCTCCGAAACAAAAGATAAAGCTTGGAATCTTCTGGTGCCATTTTATATTGCTCAAATTATGTATTCTTAAGTAGACACAGAGCATCATATAGCAAAATGACCTTGGACTGTGAAAACAGGCCAGCTTGTGTTTGGGGAAAGATATTTAACCTCTCTGAGAATTTCTCATCTCTAAAGTAGAAATGATTCCTATCTCATGGGACTGTTGTAAAGCATAATAATATAAGTGCACACTACCTGGAGCATACTAGATCCCCAATAAATGGTAGTCCCCATTATTATCAATTTTCTAAAAGATTTATTTGCAGTGAGGATGTTCTCTATAATAATAAGCATAACAGGATTGAAGAGCAGGTATCAATTGTAAGTCAAACTTTAGCTGAGGTTTCCTTGGGCTGTGGACAAACATTTCAGGCTATAGCCACCCTATTGGGGTGCTCAGGAAAGGCCTCACTAATCCAGAGGTGGTAGTACTGTGGGGAGGAAAACAGAAATAAAGATCTTGAAATAAGGAGTTGATTTCCCAATCGTCCCAGTACACTTGGTCCAACACCCTCGAAACCAAAGGTGAATCAGGATGTCCTCTCTGCCTCTCCCCCCACCCTCCCCTTACTCTAATATAACTGAAGCCACAAATTCCAGACTCGGGTATCCAAACTGAACTGCTCCAAATCACAACTTTGGCACTGTCTAAATCAGAAGTTCAAAAACCTCTTGCCTCCTTACGTTTCTGACTTATATAAAGGTATAATGAGTTTTTTTTTTTTTAAGTGAGCTGTTAAATTAATATGACATTCCTACCTCATTAACACAGTGATGATTTTTTTTTAATGGCCTACAAAGATTTTAGCTTGTCAGTCCACTTAGGCAAAACTGTATCCAAGACCCTCTATTGGCCATTTTAATTCAATTGCATGTGCCCAAGAGTCAATCCAGGTTAACAGTCATTCATAAGAAAACTAGATAGAGATCTAGAAAATTGGGCATGCAACCCTGATATGATCCTTACACACTATATACTTGTACTGAAATATCAGACTATGCAAACAAATAATATGTATAATTAGTATGTGTCAATTAAACGTAAAAATATATTTAAAAAGAAAATGAAGGTTAGGTATGCAATATGTAAAAGTTTGGACAAAAACTAGAAGCCATGAAAGGTGCTATGGAAAAATGAAATGATTATAATGAAAGGTAAATGAATTCAAAGTCAAATGGGTATTCAAAAACAGCTAGACAGCTGGAATAAAGGGCCAGCCCTAAGAAGACCTTTAACAAGCATTAGTGTAAAGTCCTACACATAGATACAAAAAAATCAGCAGCCTAAGTACACAAGTCAGACAACTTAACAAGAACAAGTAGAAGAGAGTTAGGGCTTTTATTGACCACAAGTTCAGAAGAAATGAACAGTGTGTTAGAGCGGCCTATAGGCTACAGTAATTTTAGTTTGTACTTCCAGAACAAAGAAGGTGACTAATCCCCTGCAGCATGCAAATGAAACTCAAACTCAAACACAATATTCAGAACTTGGATGAGCTGCAGCTACAGGATTCCCCCAGAGGACGAAGGCAAAGTTCTTTCCAACTTTGTGATTCCAACCTGTCAATCCCCATGGATGATGAAAGGTTCATAACCCCAAATACATAGATAGATTCTATACAGTGTCTGTGAATGGGCTTCAAGAGACTGGCAAACCATGTAAACATAAAACATTCTGCTCCCTAAGAAATAATAATTCAAGGAATTGAGAACTAATTCCCTGGACCATGAGTCTCAAAGGAGGTAGTGCCGACCCCAAGGAGGCAGAGCATTAGGACTCAAAGAATTTTCCCAGGCCCTCAGAATACTGTCAGATGATTCCGCAAATATTCATGTAACTGAAAAAGGTGTCAGTAATTATCTCTAGCTCCATTTTTAATATGAACACAAAGTATTTTATTAGCTTTAACATACACTGAATTTTTCAGAAATATCACTACTATGCACACAGTTTGGTCTGGAACTTTACCAAAAGTTGCTCATCATTTTGGAAAATCATGTGCTTTGTTGTTGTTTGCAGTACTGGAGACTGCACCCAGGGCCTCATGCATAGTAGGCAAGTGCTTTGCCACTGAGCTGCCTCCCCAGCGAGAAAATCATGTTATTGACAACAACACTGTGCAGGTCCTGGGTTTCGAGTTCCCTCAGGAACACCTCTGCCAGAATGAGAGTAGAACTGCCACATTTGGATGATTCTACCTATACTAGTAAATATACTTACTTAGCCAAAAAGTCAGTTATAAAGAAAGAGTCAACACAATCAATTGAATAGTTGTCTTTAAATTAAAATTTTTTATAAAGTACTGCTAGCATTCTAGCTGTTCTCATAATTCTGGCTGTTCTATAGTTCTCATAATGGAGAACGTACCCATTAAAATATATATTTTATTATACCTTATTTTTTATAGTTTTATTACACCTATTTTTTCCTTCACAGTTAGATCATCGCGTTTTGCCTGCTTGCCTGCCTGCCTTCTTCTTCCCTTTCATCTTTCCATTCTTTTCTTTTTAAAAAATTTATGTGTTTGGTTAGCACATATTATATAAGATTTCAGATTCAGAGGAGTAGAAGTGTTACAGTCTATGATGAAGAGTGTTGAGTGTCACGGTTCAGGACAAAGTCCTGGAGTTTAAAGTTTTTAAAATCTCTTGACAACTGTTTCACACTATGCACTCTCACAGCAAGATCCAGCACTGGTGTGTGGAGAGTGGTCTGAGAGCTTCAGAAACACATGTGAAAAAGAAAACAAAAAGAAACAACCCAACAGAAAAAAAAAAAAAAAAAAATCAAGCCCAAACAAAAGAGAAAACAAGAAACCCAGACTCTTCTGTCGGGAAGAGTCCTTTCTCGGGTCTCACCGAGGCAGTGCCCACCCAGGGCCCAGCTGTCTCTGGTTGATGTCATCTCCTAGGAGCTGGGCCCGGGCCGGCTCACAGTAGGCTTGGCTCTATGGCTGCTGCAGCTAGAAGGCCCCCTGGCCTCTAACCCAGCCGCGGGACACCCTCCTCAGCCCTTTCGGTGCAGCCGTGGCTCCCACGATTAGGGCCACCGTGGCCCCTGACTTTCTCTTATTAATTTTTTTTTTTTTAATTGTAAATCATTACTCAGCTCAGCTCAGTCACCAGGCAAACTGTGTTTAATAAATTAGCTTAATCTATTCCGCAAGTGGTTTGTGAGTGCAGTGTTTCCTCTAGTTAAGGAAAACATTTATATTCCCTCTCTGTGCCCCGCGTGCCTGGGCTCCCGCTGCAGCCACCCAGGAGCAGGCGCAGAGGGAGGACGCGGGAGCCGGTGGCTCTCTGCCCGCGGTCCACCGGAGCCCCACTCCGGGCGGCCGGGGGGGCAGCTGGTGGCCGTGTGGCCTTTGTCCGGGATGGCCCGCTGGCTGCAGCCGGAGGCGCTGGTAGCCACCGGCTTGCTCGCGGCCCAGCCCGGCGCTCCGCCCTCAGCCCGCGCACATTCCGCTCTTCCAAAGGGGCCTCTTTAACTGCTCCCCATGAAATAATAATTCATTATGTCACCAGGAGGGAAGAAAGGGAGTGTAAGTGTCTTGATGGGATTAGAGGAAACCCCCGCAGAGATGATTTAGGGGCCGTGATAATTCATTTAATAGGGGCCTGGGGCAAATTGCTAGACAGGGAAATGGAACTGGAAGCGGCTAGAAAGGGCGCCCGACAAGGCTGTGTGGGAGAGCTGGCTTCATTAGCAATATTTAAGAGATTTCATTTAAGAATGAGTCATAAAATGCAGTACTATTTTATCCACCTGGTTTGGTGGCCTTTAGCTTTCCTCTGCATGAATATTAAATTTGAAATGGCACTACAGCAACACATTTTGGAAAGTGTTCTTTGGGCTGTTATTTGTATGGTTGGTTTAGTTTCTCGTTTGTTAACCTTTTAAAATGAATATCATTGAAAATGGATAACTGTACAACCAGAACTCAAAAAGATTAGGGGGAATATAATGCTTTAGAATAGGCTGTTACTAAACTGGGTAAAGGATTTAAGTTTTTATTGATCAAAACACAAAAGGCATAGAGAGTGAGTTAGTAAATGGCAAATTACTTTGACAATTCCCAATTTTCATGCAGATTTTGTGAAGCTGCCCCATTCAAAGCCACCAACCGAGGCCAGAGGAGCCCACAAAGCAGTGAACACAGATGGGACCTGCCCACCACACACTGGAGAGTTGAATGCTCTTCAGGAAAATACTTCCAAGGAGTGTATTCTTGGACAGGATATTCGGTTTTGTTTCTGAGAAACAAAGACAATCTCTAGTTTGGTGGTAAAATTATTTCCTTCAAATGTATTTTTTTTTTTTTTTTTTTTTTTTTTTTTTTTTTGTTTCAAGAAGGTGCTTGGGGTTTTATGAACCCAAGAAGTTTACAGTCAGAAACAGTAATTATTCCCATACAACTAAAATGGGGGGGGGGGGGGAAGGGGTCTTTTGTTGTGTGTCTTCCTCTCTAGTGTCTAGCGGTTTTCCCATACATAATCTGCTACTGATTGGAAAAGTCCTAGCCAAGAAACACAAGGAAGGACACAACCTTCGCTCCATTGAGTCCCACACATTTGCTCGGTCTAAACCTCCTAGACTTGAAATGAAATACTAACTCTTGTTGTTTTTGTTTGTTTGTTTTGTTTTGTTCTTGTGGTGCTAGGGATTAAACCCAGGGCCTTGTGCATGTGAGGCAAGCACTCTACCAACTGAGTTACAACTCGCATTCCCTCTTCCTTTAAAATAACTTCCAGATATGCTTCATTCTTTTCTTTTTCTCTTTTTGTTTTTGTTTGTTTGTTTGTTTTTGTTTAAACCACAGCTGCACTCTGTTATTTTAAAAACAACTGGCAGGTCTCTATTCACAGAGCTGGTTTAGCCACATAGGGTACATAAGATGCATAATTAATATGTTCTTTAAAAGATTTTCTTAATCAAAAAAGACACTAACTATATGTAAAATAATTCACTTACAGATATTGGTTTTGTGCAATTTTCCACAATGACAGTAAAGTTGGTAGCTAAATATATTTCTATATATAACAAAACTTCCTAAATGTCTTTTGTAAGGCATGCATTGTGAGAGCAGTATTCATATTTGTGTTCCTATTAACTCCTAGTTCCACCAACTCCTAAAGATGTTATATTATATACAGAGTTGTAAACTACTCTGAGATATAGCAAGAGGATCTATTTCAAATGAACTAAAGGTTACAAATGTGCCATACAGTCAGTCTCTGAACAAAAGCAGACATTACTTAAGGCTGGTTAGTTCCCTTCAGGACCTCTCTCCAGTCCCCAGTCTTCAGACTTTTCTCAGGACTGCCCTTTGGGAACAGCAGTCAGCATTGGTCATTAACAGCCATGGTCAGTGCTCAATCCCCTTCTGATGAGGCAGCTCCTTATTCATGTAAAAATTTTCATTCTTTCCTTCCTCCTGCGGAAAGGTATTCTAAAGTTGACCAAGGGAATATAAAGAAAGATACCTTCTGCAATGATCATTTTGCTTTGCAGAAATGGAATTTTGTTGCCAATTAGAAAGCCAAAAAGCAAAGAAGATCTGTGAAATGCCAGTCACCAAGAATGAGTAAAGTCATACACTAGAAGAAAGTGGAACATTAAATGGCAATCCCCAACCCTTGGCCTATATTTAAATGCGAATGGGACTGAATGGGACTGTCTACTCTGCCTTTTACTTTCCTTCCTTTTTGTGATTTCCCAGTGCTCCTACATTCAGCCAGAGCACACAGACCCATACTGGGAAATGTTGGAGCTACTGACAGTGTAACCTACACCACAGATTTAAACAGTTGCAAGTAGACTAAACAATGCTGTCCCATAACTGGTGCTGGGAACCCAGCTCATGTAGGATGCCGGAACCACAAGGGAGAAGCCACAAAGGCAGGAACTGTCGTTGGTCTTCAGAAAGCCAGACCTCTACACCCAGCATCAGCAGATGCAAACCACAACCTGGCCAACACAGGGGACAGCAGTAAATATAACATTGTGCACAGGACCAAATATCTTAGGGGACTAAAGAACTGGGGACAAAATACATAAAGCCAACAAAGTGGAAAGTTGGGTGGGCAAGGGAGTATAAATACTTTTAAAGTTCCATTTTTCTTTTTCCTTTTTAAAAATATTTTTAGTTGTATACCTTTATTTTTTATTCATTTTTAAATGTGGTGCTGAGGATCGAACCCAGTGCCCCACATGTGCAAGGCGAGTGCTCTACCGCTGAGCCATGACCCCAGCCCCATAAAGTTCCATTTTTCTAGTAATAATTTTCAAGTTTTTTCTAATTGTACAAATATTAAAAATATATATATATATAAAGTATATCTATTTAAAGAAAATGCATAGGCAATTAGCCAAGTTACTTTCTCTTTTTTCAATTAATCTTTGAAATATTAACTGCTCTTTCTGAAGGTCACATAATTTTTTTTAATATTTTTTTTAGTTGTTGAATCTTTATTTAATTTATTTATTTATATGCAGTGCTGAGGATCAAACCCAGGGCATCACACGTGCCAGGCCACCCTCTACCACTAAGCCACAACCCCACCCCCACATAATTTTAAAAAAGAAAAAACCCTTCATATGATCCACCAAACTATTCACAGACAGCATATAAATAGTCCTCTGAAACACTCTTGAATGTCATCACAAATCACAGGGAATTTGCCTGGGAACTCTGAATCACCTTGTTTCTATATGTGGACAAAATACATCAAATCTCATTAGAATAAGTTTACACTACAAATTGACTAGGTTTTGTGGAAAATGGTTTGGCAGTACCTAGCAGAAGCCTTAAAAACAGTCATTCCAGGGATTGGGGTTGTAGCTCGGTGGTAGAACATGTGCCTAGCATGTGTGAGGTACTGGGTTCAAGTTTCAGCACCACGTAAAATAAATAAAATAAAGGTACTGTGTCCATCTACAACTGAAAATATTTTTTAAAAAATGGTCACTTCATTTAATCTGGTATTTCCATCTCTGAGACTTGTTCCTGGGATGATGGGATGTAAACAAAGCCTTATATAAAAAGATGTTTCCCTTTCATATTTATAATAGGAAAAAACAAGAAACCATAAAACATCCAATTAATAGAAAATAGTGAAGCAAATTATGGCATCATACAATGGAATTTAATAAAAATCTATATTCAATTTTATACATACAGGAGACTGAAATGTGAAAACAATACAGAGGAGAGAGTGTTAATATGATTATCTCTGAGTGGTAGATTATTGGGTTTTCCCATATTTTGTAAGTTTTCTATAATGAGTGTGTGTTATTCTTATAATCAGGAAAACATGTTTTTATATATACACATTTTTACGTTATATATTGATTTTATACACACACAATTAATTTCTTCAGTTCTGACAGGGAAACTAGGAATCTCAGAGTCAAAATAAAACTTAAATCAGTTAAATAATGTTTCCTTTAAATATCCACATAAAATAAATTAGCATGTATTTCTTTATTCATGCCAAACATTGCATATCTACGTATTTTCTCTCTAGCCAATAAGTAAATTTCATATTTTGCTCTCAGTATGCTTTTCTCTTGTGAACATATATAGCTTGAAAATGTTCCATGTTTTGGCTAGAAAAATCAAGCTGTCAGGTGAGAAGTCCATATTTCATCATGATTGTCTGCAGAACACACTTGGCACTAAGATACACATTTATTTTTACTAACCTGGCCATACACAAATGATAATGCATGGTAAATTTGCAAAGACAGCCCTGTTCTCAGGCCATTGCATTATCTGCAAAAATCTGTTTTCAGCAGCAGATTATCCATAAATTTGACCCCTTGGCTCTCTTTATTTTTTTCTTTTAAACTAGGTCAAGTGGGTGTCCCTATAGCACCATCAGTATATTCAATAAAAATCAAGTATATCTTGTGTTTGAAACATACATTATAAATAGATGTATAGATGGAGCAGATATTGAGAAAAGAAATGGTAAAGATTATGAATATTAAGATTTATATTAATCTATAAGCCTATTAAAGTACAGTAAAACCTGTCCTTCAGACCACCTTTTTAAAGATATCACCTCCCTGATGGGACCACTAAATTTCGGGCCAAATTATTTTCCCATAAAGAACAATGAAAAGAAAATGATTATATTAAGACTACTTCTACTATGGTTTCTTTTCATTGTTCCGCCAAAAATGATTCCAAACAGTAAAATAACATTGATTTTGACCTTGTTAATGAACCTGAAGAACTTCATGGAATACTCAAACACCGATTTCCATTTTTAACAGGAAAAAAATGGACCCTCTGCCTCACATTTTCAAAAACACCAGCAGCAGGTAAGGATAATTTCATTGGTATTCGGCAGATGTAGCTTATCTTGATATCACTAATGTTCCGTAAGGTTTGTCATGTGGATTTTTCTTTGTGCCAAAAGCTGGAGATGATTGTGTGATTTGTAAAATATTGAAGAAGCCTTCAAACTGAGAGGCTTACTGTATTTCTTTTTGGTTATGAAGATTCTCACATACAATATTACTAAAGTGATTTTCAGTTCTCCAAAATGCCACTCTCTCCAAGGGAACAACTTTCTCTCCTTTGGTCTTGCAAGGGCTCCCTGTGGGTTTGACTGGCTTTTCTTCCAAACAAAACTGCCATGTGATTCATACTCCTCCACACCCCCTCTAGGTGGACCCTGGTTCTCTTAATCCTGTTATTGTTCAGCTCATTCATGCCAGTCAGAAACACCAAAGGCCCTACCCACCCTTGGGCTGCATTTCCCTGAACAGCTAAATCTCTAAGTCTAGAATTGCTTCCTTTGCAGCCTCCCAAGAATACAACACCACACTCTAATGCCGTCTGTTTGATAATAGAACCTGATCACCCATTGTGCCACAGAGAAGTCCATTTGACGTCTGTCTAATGAAATTGAATCCCCCCCTCCCCATGAATAAAAGGAAGGATAAGTCATGTGTAGATATCCTGTGAGCTACTCACATTGCACAAGGAACACAGCTAGAAATTCACCAATAAAAGGTAACCAGTAAACAATTACTAGCTACGCAGACCCTTTGGGGAACAGTCACTAGATCCCATACTCCTTCAAACTCTGTCCTCTGAGTTCCTGTGTCCAACTTTGAGCCACTGCTGCTCCCAATATGGCAGTGTGGATCTGAACTCAGTCACTAGTCATGCCACCCAGGCTTGCCCCTGTTCTTTATCTGAGGGTCACTGGACTGTTACCCACTTGCAATAACAGTCTTTGGGTACTAAATGGGGACTTGGAGTCCACTGGTCCAGCTCAGCTCTCTAACTTAACAAAGGATTACTGACGTCTCAAGGATGCCCCAAGTAGAGTCAATACACATAGCCATGAACCTGATGAGTGAAAATCATATGCATTTATTCCTGTTCCTAAAAAGAGGCCCACAAAATAAAAAGAAGTGTATTTTAGCTATAGCCTAAGGTAATAAGCAGCAGTTGTATGGTTTGGGCTCAAAAGTAAACTATAAATATTCACAAGTTAGTCCTTCAAAAACCAGAGTGTCATAACAATAAAGTTTCATTTTGCAAGTAGGAATTTTTCCCGTGTTTGAGATGGAGACAGTAAGACACAGTGGACAGTGACTGAGACATGACATTTAGCAATCTAGGTTTGAATTCCAGCTGCACTGTTTGTTAGCTGTGTAACCTTGAGCAAACCACTAACCCTCTCTGGAAATCAGTTTCTTCATCTGTAAAATGGGAAATAATAATAGTATTGGTCTCTCAGGGTCATTTAAAAGAACGATGGAGATAACATTTGTCAATGCACTACATAAGACAATAATAAATCATTTGCATGAAAATAAATTTCAAAGCTTTGGATATATGTATTAAGAAAAGAAAACACAGGTAAAAAGGAACACACACACACACACACACACACACACACACACACACTCTAATTCAAGGCAAGGAACCCTTGCATCTTTTGAGCAAGCTAACTAGGTGACAAAACATGTAATGTACCCAGGCACCTGGGTACAGAGCCTTTCCTCAGAGTAACCTTGCTGCTGTCACTGTTCTCCTCCCCCAACCCCCATCCCTAAGGGACTGTAGGACTGAGAGTGACTTTCTCTAACCCCTCAGTGGTCCTCCAGCTTCCTTCCAGGTACACTAAGGAAACTCATGACTATGGAAACGAGAGGAAGAATAGTCTGGATTCTAAGAAGAATATGACGACCTGCTTTCTGCTTTTAATGACAGTCTCCTTGTTACCTCCAGACCTGCTCAGAGTGCCCAGACTCCCTCTCCTCTGAGACTCCTATCTCTCCCCACTGTGATTCCCTTTTATGGAGGTTCATAGACCACACTTCTCCCCCTGAGCTTAAAGTCTGTTCCTCTTACCTTGTCAATTTCCTCCTTCTTTTCCCCAACCAGTGAGTCAAAACAATCTGCTTCAGCTTCTTGCATTAAAACTAGGGATAAAAAGAGGAGGAAAAGGCAATGATTTCTGTCCCACTCTTATCGTTTCTATAGGACAGGGTGACTTATCTTGCATACTCATTACTGAGGCAGACCATGCTAGGCCAAGGACATCCCTTCCCCTGTATTGCAATCTACCTTTCTCAGACCAAGACAATTTTCATTTTCATGTATTCACTCAACGAACATGTATTGAGGGGTTATGTGCTAAGCTCTGTGCTATGTGTTGAAGAAGTGAGCAAAGACAGATTTCTCTGCAGGGAAACCCATTATGCATCTCTTGAACCACCCTCTTGTTTGGTTTTGCATTTATCTAATACTAAAGTCAGCCAAAGAGTCTTCTTTCTCCAGAGCAGATGACTGACACCAGCTGGACATCCACTTTGGGCTCAAGAAATACTTGAGAAATCAGAGTCTTATAATTTAGACTAGACAGGACCACCACATATAACCCTTTTATGGAACCAATGAGGAATTAGAGGTTTAGGAAGCACGTGGCTTGTCTAAAGCCACCCACAGTGGCCTGTCAATTGTTTTGAGTGGTTCAGGAATTGGTCAGGTAATGGGTAAAGGATATCCCCAAAGATAACCAGACATCCTTTCCAGGTTATAGAGTCTAGGCAGACCAGAGAGAACCGTGGTGACCTGACCAATGAGTCCTCTGGAGAGTTCGAGGGTCTGAAGCAATGTGAGCTGCCTGCAGTGCGTGCCATCGCCGGTGTTTGCCTACGCCATCACTATCAGCATCAAACTCACTCACCGCTTTGTTAAGTGCTTTGGGATTTCTCAAGTATAAAAGGTGCTATATAAAATCAATCACAGGAAACTCTGCTGCTGGCAGCTCAGAACAGCTACAGTAAGCAGTGTCCACTCAATCAATAGTCCCTCACTGAGAAGGGGAAAGAATACCATTAAAAAGATGTGCTCTTAGAAAAACTTACCTCAAGTAAGGGGGGAAAATTCTACCTTACACAGAGTATATAGAAAGCTCACAATATAGTGTTCCTCCATGACTGATATTAAACAGGGTAGAAAGAGAAATTTACTGTACATACTTTTGCTTTTATTTTAACCATGCAAGAACTCAAATGGATGTACACATTTTCTTGCAAGCCCCCTTATAGGAAATGTCATTTGGATTTTAAAATTCAGTTATGAAATTAGGTCTATGGCACTGGTGTCAGAAAACCGGGATTTCTACAAATTG
Organism: Sciurus vulgaris; assembly: GCF_902686455.1. Classification (NCBI taxonomy): domain Eukaryota; kingdom Metazoa; phylum Chordata; class Mammalia; order Rodentia; family Sciuridae; genus Sciurus; species Sciurus vulgaris. The sequence goes on along the minus strand of NC_136466.1, from coordinate 107,785,140 downwards.
GTTGCCAAAGAATAATATGCATGTTTGGAATATAGTCTAACTTGTCTACTTTTAATCATGTTTAAATATAAGGGAAATATGTAGATGCATATCATTTTATGATGTTAATGAACTGGGCTCCTTGTATAATCCTAAGGGAATATAGACTTGAGTTATTTTTGGTTTTAATTTTGTTTCCAAATTGAAAATGCAAAAAATAAACAAAATGGAAAAAAATACTGAACTCCTGATACTTCTTAAAAGCACAACATAGGAATTTCAATAGATGAGCAAAATAGAAAAGGATATTTTCTAGTATTTTAAATCCACAAACTATTTTTGTTATTTACAGAAAAGTAATGCTGTTTTGTAAGGTAGAGAAAACCTTAAAAAGTAGAAAACCACTAAAGTTCTCCCAGAGGATGTGTAATCCTAGAAGAAAGTTCTCTGAAGAGTTGCCTAATGAAGTACCCCTGTGGTCTTAAGGGGTATTTTAAATCAGTCACTAGTGTCTCTTCAAGTCTTTTCCACAAACTGTAGTATTAGAGTTCAAAATTGCTAAAGTGTAAGTGAATAAGAACCTCACTTTTTTTTTTTTTAATTGCATTGATCCTTTCGTCCAAACATTTTCAACTCTAGAACACATTAGGACCGACTGGCAGGGTTTTAGATGCTGACTTTAATGGTTCCTGGACCACACCTTCAGAAACTGTGATGAGTTCCTTGGTTGAAGATTGATTAGGAAACCACAATTTGTACCTGTTGGACAGTGACTCGCTCAAGATCACCCTTCCAGGTGGTCCCATTGCTCCAACCATAATCCAGGGCTCCTACCTATCCCACTTCAGTGGTCTTTTCTCTTTGGCACCTGGCTCTTCTCTTCAAAGTGATTTTGGTTACTGTCTGTCAAAATACTTCCCAAACTGTTTACCTGGGACCAATGATGCTCTCATCATGAAGATAATTCCACACTAGCTTCTCCCTTTTACTTCCTTTCATAGAGTTCTAGACAATCATTTAAGCCTATGGAATAAGAATCAGGTTTAATTCACTTATTGTATGAAACTTCCCAGTCATAAAGCATAGGTTATTTTGATAATGATTGGTTTTGAAATTTTCTTAAGAACTCAGGGAGAGATGAATGGATCTGATTAGTGTACATGGTAGCTCAGACTCCAGGCCTCCAGCCCCACTGGGGGTCCTAGTTTAGATTTGGCAGTTTTCCTGGAGTCAGACCACAGTGCCAGGAATTTCAGGTTAGATCTAGATTTAGATAGTCACACCCAAAATTCTGAGGGTACTAATTTTTTTCTTAGATGATATAGTTTGATTTCAGTTCACTCAACTTCTCTTAAAACGTAGCTGCACCAACAGGGCAGATGCTTAATAATTCAGAATTATAAGGTTTATACCCCAAAGGCAATCACAGTAACTCCAAGTGATTCATATACAAATAAATCTCTAACTTTCTGGGAGAATTATTTTAAAATCTATCAAATGGTATCTTTCTTCTACAGGCTAAATTATTCCTGAGAGCCAGGGAGAGCCATGGAGAAGTAAAACAATCAAATTCCATTCTATCTTGTAGGTCTGTCCCATTTTCTCCATGAAATGTTTTATTAAGCAATGATTAAGTTAACTTCTTTGGGTCTTAGTTTCCTCCTTGTAGAGTCTGAAGGAGAAAGTAAAAAGCCAAAATATAGAGGAGATAAGAGTGGGACATAAAAAAGCAGGAAACTAGAAGACGAATAATATTAATCCAACCTTAAGTAACTGAGGCATGGCAATACTTTCAAATGTGGACAACTTCCTTAAAATTTGAATTCTGTTTTATAATTGCTAGATAAGGAATGAAAGCACAGTACTCATTTAAAATTATTTCTTACGCCAAATAGCTTTATATGCTAAATTTATTTATTTTTCCTTCCCCCCTCTCTTCCTTTCTTCCTTCCTTCTTTTCTTATTTTTTGATCATGCTGGGGATTGAACCTAACTTACATGCTAGGCAAGTGCTCTACCACTGAGTTACACCACCAGTTTCTGTGCCAGAAAAAAATTTTAATGTTTATAAATGTCTGCATAATTCCTGTTGACAAGGTAGGGCAAAAACATTTGATATTTTTCTCATATATTTTCAATGTTTGTGACTTGACTGGAACAACAACGAATATAAAGAATAATTGGAAGATTTAATTGGGGTGTGTGTGTGTGTGTGTGTGTGTGTGTGTGTGTTGTTTTGAGTAACACTTCTAAACTTTCTGGGCCTTAGTTTCTCCACATGGAAATGGGGCTGTAAGAAGGTTTGTTGTCTACATTTCCTTCCAGTTCTAGGATCAACGAAGTGCAATAATTTGGTCCAACAAAATATTTCCTGCATGAATTCCAATCCTTACCATAACAATACATATTATTAGTTTTTCAGAAAACTTAAAATCTACTTGTGATATTTTGGTTAAGTATTGTTCTAATGTGGAGCATTAAATTAAATTTTATGCACTTGTCAGCAGCTTGGATGACATTAGTGTTTTACAACTGGAATGCAATGAATTCATCCAGCATGTCATTAGTAAAATGTTTTGGGGATTCCCCCCTTGCCCATTTGGTTCCATGAAGAACACATTTTGCCATCTCTTTGCCCATATTGAGGCAATGTATGGGCTTTCTGTATCCATCTATTGTAATTTCCAATGTTGAAATTTATTTCATTCTATTATCCAAATATGCAGATAGTCAGGACACCATTTTCTGAAAACACATTAAATGGAGTGGTCCAGAAGGCTAGATATGGCAGCAAAAAAGTCAATTTCAGACAATTCAAGGAAATCTACAGCCAGGTCACAACTTTTTCATAGCTTCACTATAAAACTCCCAGCCCCTAAAAGGGAATTTCTCATGATGCAAGAGAAATAAGTGGGAGCTGTACCAAGGCACATTATATTGTGACACAAAAAACATAAATCATATGTGTATGGAAATCATAAGCCCTAAGCTTTAGAGAGAGTTGTGCAATTGACAATCAAATGGAGCTTAAAGGAAATTACGAGGTTTTCAACTAAAGTCTTGAAATAAAGAAAGTAATATTTTACAGCAAAAAATTGCAAATGTCAAGTTTAAATCATAAGACTTTGCACCATTGAGCTACTAGCTAGTTCTATAGCTTCTTCAGTCCTTAACACAGGGAAAGACCAACTTTCATGCTCAATAAAACTTAAGAACTTTAGAAATACATTTAGGAACATAATTCATATATTTGTGACTTTTTCCCTCCCTAAATGGCTAATTGTAGAAGAAAAATGAGTGAGCATAAGAACTTCTTGGAAGGTAACCTATTCCTCCATTTGCTGTAGACTCTAAGGAGTTCTTGTGTTTTTTTAAAAATGGGGCTGCCACCAATTTGATCACTTAAAGAAAAGCGGGGGTGGTCTGGGGGAATATGGAAGGCTGTCCTCTCTCTCTTCGTCATATGCCAGCCACATCTAACTCTGCTTTGAAAACCCCAGGGCAAACTGACCTACCCGGCAGCCAACCAACCAACAACCCTCATGAAAAGCTGGAACCCAGCTGCCCAATTCGGTTGCTCCTGTCCAAAGCCAGACAGGTGGCAACCCAGATTGAATCTGTTGTTGTGGGAATGATTTGATTCACAAACAGGGTTATTAAATTTTATATGGAGACAGGCGAAAGTCACAAGATCCTGGAGAGAAAGACCTGATTCACATAAATTTATCTTAATAGCTGTGAATTCGGGAGCATAAAGCAGAAAAAAAATTAATGGAAAGGCATTTCACCTCCTCCGTCTGCCTGCTCCCTTCCACTCGCAGGCACATAATCTGCCCACACACACGCATAGATCAACAACTGCCACGACTCCATCCAGCCCTTTGCAGGAGGAGCCCGACACATTGATCCGAGCCCGTTTTGACATATAAACTCCAATTTGGCCCCAAGTCACTACGAGTGGACATTGCCACCAACGGCTCTGACACTAGGTTATTTGTTGTTGCTGTTCGCTGTCCCTGTTTGCACATTAATCCAGTGACAATTAGGTGTCAGCGAGCGTTGTTTCTGCTTAGCTGATAGCCTTGGGCTCTGCGCTTGAAGCCCTAATCAGGAGTGTAAACTCTGCTATATTTCAATTTGGAGAAGCGCTCTTCCGCTAAGAGGCCCCTGGCACTGCGATAAATAAAACGCCTATTTACTCTATTGCCACACTTAGACATCTAATGCACTTACTACCAGCCCCCTAATCATAGCCTACAGTTAAAACCGCCTATAAATCACTCCGTTCTCATCCTGCACATTAGCGAAGCCATTTTCCCCAAACCCCACAATGAGCACTGTTTCCTTTTCTTGTTAGTCAAAAGCTAGATGATTTTTATTAGGTTAAAGACGAGTTCACAGATGGTAAATCGCGTGGAGAGAAATGAGCTGGAGAGTTACACCGAGTCAACGCGGGACCCGGCGCCCGGCCGGGCCGGTGGGTGGAAGGCGGATCCCGAACCCAGGCGATGGGATCCTGGGCGCCATGGGATCGGAGCCCGGGCGCCACCTGCATGCCCACTGGGCGTCTGGGCGCTGCGGCCTAGGCTAGGGACCCGGCACCCGGGCAGGGTGGACTCGCCTGGGCATCCTCCTCCAGAACTGCCCGCACCCGCTACCCATGTAAAACCCGCCCAGTCCTCCTCGATCAAATCTGGAGGTGCAGGTTTCTCACTGACGACCGCTCGCAAGGCGAGAGCCCCCACGCGGCCCGGTGCTACGCGGGCCCCCGGGGACCGCGCGCAACAAAAGCCGGTCCCGCAGCCCCTGCTCCTCGCCTTCCTTTTCAATTCTCCCCCGATCTCAGGTGGAATTAGGAGGATTAAAGCGGCGAGTAAATGAGGCGAGTGTGCAAAATGACTCCTTTCTGAACCAAACGGCATGCTCCGTGCTGGGGAAATGAGATGCACATTTAAATCTCATCCATCCACCGCCTGCGGCCACCGCCATGTACCTGCCTACTTAGCCCAAGGGTTAATTAATTGAGGCTTCAATGCACTATTGCAAGAGCATTATTGCATTTGATACTCTACATCTGTGATTTAAAACTCTTTCAGTCCCTTGTCAGCAAGGGAGGGTTTTTAACTAGGAAATTAGCATTCAGATAAGGGAACGCTCTATTTGCTTCTGAAAGGAAGGAAATATTAAGGATGCTGGTGCACAAACCGGGCTGTCATATCCTGTCCCATCCTGGAGGGAGCGTGAGGGCCCCGGCTCCCCCGGGAGCGGAGGCGACAGGGACTGGGCCTGATGCAACCGACGCCCGCGAAAGGGGCGGGCAGGATAGGGACCGGCAGCCAGCGGGACCCCACTCCTTGCAGTTTCCAACCTGCTGGGGTGTGTTTGCCTCTGCAAGGTCGGGTAATATATTTTCTCCCCACTTCTTAGGAGCTGATTCTTCTTAAAATGCATTGCCACGTTACCTCAAACGTTGGCTTTCTGACTTCCCCGCGGGGTTCAGACCGAGTAGGAAGTAACCCAGTTTCTTAAGGAGGGATGAGAGGTAAACATCCCAACAGAATTCTAATGACACTACAACAAAATCAGGGAAAAGACTGCTGTTAGTGATTACTGTCCTTCTTTCAGTATTGGATTCAACTGCGAAAACACTAATACAAAGAACAAGATCAGCAACAAAATAGTGGTTGACAAATGTATGTTCTAGATCAGAAACCAGTTGAAATGCTGCAACCTAATCATGCTATCTTGTCAGATGTAGACATAATTTTCTTGCAAAATGGATATAGGTTAAAGTTCTGGACTCACAGGTTTAAAAAACTTTAAAAAGAAAAGAAACAACGAGAAAAGCTTTGGCACTTGATCACTACAAAGTGAACAGTGGATGTTCCCTTTGGTGAGCTCCTTCATGGCGGGTGGAATTTGGAAGGCTCGGGAATCCTGCAAAACTAAAATACTTTGCCCAGTGCAAAGAGGTGGGATTTCTTCCCTACTGAAGTTACAGAACAGTGGGCCTGCCACCTAATTAAGTGAAATAGCAGCATCTACAATGGTATTCCATCCAAGTCAACAAAGTAAACTGTAATTTCTGTTAATCAAGCATAAGGCTGGGAACTGGCTTCAATGGAGTATGTGTGTACGTGCATATGTGTATGTGTATATATATGCATGATATCAATTCTGTATTTCCTTCTAATAACAATCCATTTCTGCCTCTAGGTACTTCCTATGAATGATCAATTACTAATAAGCTTTTCCTTGCAGATGCTTATCCTACCTGTCTTGCTCAATTCTACTTTCTACTTCTTCTCAGCAGCATAAACAGCAAAAGTGGGAAGGAGAGGCAGAAAAAAAGCTGGTGATAATAACAAGAAATAATAGCTGGACTATGTATTCACCTTTTTATTTCTTGGCTTTTTCCATTCAAATCTTGAGCCCAAGTGCCGATTTATAAGTTGCTTCAGTCCATTTTGTTTCTTAGGGCCAAGTAGTCTAACATATGTACATAGCATTTCAAGTGTCTTACAATATATCCATTCCATACAACATTGTGTCATTGGTGGCGGTCTCTTTTCTGCTACCACATGCAGAGACCAGATACTTTCCATTATTTTAAACCTGTTTGATATAATCCCTTAGAAGTAGAAAAATTAGAACTTGCTTTTCTGTCCGCTTTGCACCGTATTTTTCCTGCATTGCTCACACTGGTTCATTATCGGAAGGCTTTTTCCTGGGACTCTTGGGTGCCTGCATCGGGGTCTTCAAAATAAAAGAGCACCACAGGAAGAGCGTGCAGCGTTTTGGAAGAGAAGAAACACAGGAGTAACTCAATAAGCTCTGAAAATTGATAAAATGAAATGGTGAGATTCTGAATCCATGTACTTGGCTGCTATGCTTTGGGAACATTCAGTGGCATCTATCTCCTGAGATTATTCTGCAACAGAAGGAGATATCTGCACATTTGAAGTGGCTCATAGGACCTATGGATGCCACTTTGTATCTGGAGAGAAACTTGGAGCTATGTACTGAGTGGTTTGATTACAACAGGCATAATTTGATCATCTTTCCTTAGGGTGGAGCCATCAAACTTAACACCAAGAAACAAACTCTGTCCAAAATAAGAATTTAATGAAACAGAAGATGAAAGTGACATTCTTGCTAGGAAACTGGTACCTGGCTAAAGTTTTCTACCATAAGGAAAGGACTCTGAATATAGGCTGAAGAGAGTTAAATTAGCCATAGGAATTTGTATAATTTCTTTATACCCCTCACACCCAAATCCCCTTTAGATCCAACTGGAACTTCTCTTGCTGATTCAGAGTCCAATGACACTATCAGTTTTCCATTTTTGCAGGTCAGAGGAAAAAAGAAATGTGTTCCTCTGCCCTCATCACTTGGACCTTTGTGACAGAAACAGGGATGTGTCTCATCTTGTATCTCTTGCTGTCCCTTCACCACACAATATCCAAAATAGATCCTGCACACATAACTTATTATGTCAACTGATGAAATCCCATTATGTTCCCAAGGGCTGTTCCAAATCCCTGGAATGCAGTCTTATTGTGCTAAAAATATAAAATAACTAAAAACTGAACCATAACCTCAGGTTGAAAGATAAATAAGTCCTTACTAGTTCTTATAGTGAGATTTGACCTGTGGAGCTCCTGAGAGGCAGCAAAAGGAGGATGACTAGGAGGCCACTTGAAACTTCTGATCTTAGATGGACATGTAGGTACAGTGGAACCAGAGCAATGGACCTCCTGTGTGAAATCTGTTTAGCAATGTGATGATAAAATGATTTATTTCAGAAAATTAGTCTGTCTTTCTTTACAAAGAAACACACAGGTTTTTGTTTGTAGATTTTTGTTTTGACCTTTGTTCTTTGATGGAATTTAATTCTTGTGAAGGAGCCAAAAAGCTTACTTAGATAGTTAAAAGTATCCTAGTACCTCACCAATCAAAGGGCCAGCTCTAAAGTGGCATGTCACAAATGAAGGAACAATGACTCTGTCTTCTAGAGAATCTGTTCTGTGGACTTTTTAAAAATATGGGGTTCTTGGCTGCCTCTTGACCTGGAATATGCTAGATAAGACCACAACTCTTTTGACTGTTTCTGCTGGTTGAATTTCCTCAGTTCAGAATCTAGAGTGTGGTTCTCCCTGCCGTGGGTAGAGGGTAAAAGGGAAATAATTTTGTCATCTTTTCCTAGACTAGATATATAAGAGACAGGTCAACTACCAGTAGGTAGTTACTAGAAGACCTACTAGTAAAAAACAGAGGAAGAGAAATTCAAGAGCCACTCAAAATTCCCTCTGGAATTCAATGGGACAGAAATAAAAATAATAAACAAAAAGATTAGTTGATAGTAAGTATATGTACTTTTCCTGGTAGCAAAGTGGATTATCAATGGAAAGACATGTGAGTAGTTCAAATTAAGGTTTTTTTTTTTTTCGGGGGTGGAGGAAAGCAGAGTATTTGCTTTAACACACACACACACACACACACAGAGAGAGAGAGAGAGAGAGAGAGAGAGAGAGAGAGAAGGCTGGGAGTATAACTCAGTGGTAGAGTGCTGGTCTAGAATGTGTAAAGTCCTGGGTTTGATTCCCAGCGCTGCCTTTAAACCTGCCCGCCCCCCCCCAAAAAAAAAAAAAAAAACCTGATCAGATCAAATCGAAAAGTGCCAGATCCTCCATGGAAAAGAAAAAAGCAGCCCTTCAATTAATAGTCTTCTTTCTCTTAGTAAAAGAAAAACAAGCTCCCAGGAAGGTAGCTTCTGCACGAGAGCCTTGCTAGGCAGCATGTGGCAAAAATAGCAGCCATTTTTGGGCACTCGGGATCTCAGGGTTCTTATTGTCAAGACAATCTGGAAGGAGATGATTTCATTAGCCACACCCCCCAAAGTTGGCCCTGTTAGCAAGTGTAATAGGACTTTTTTCAGTTTCATAAAATATCTTGATAACTGGAAAGTGCCAGTTAATGGTTACCTGTTCCAACTATGAATTTCACGAAGATTAATATACCCCTTTAGGTTTCTTAAGATTCTATCAGGAGGCCTCCTTTAGTCTTGGGTGTTTTACAATCTCTGTGGGCATGAAGCTCAACTGAAACTACTGTTCAACAGTCTAACTGTCATCTTCATCTTCTTCTGGCATAAAAATACATATTTTTTCCCATAATAAAGATTTTTTATAATAGCAATAAAGTAACTCCAGAGAACATGGTTGTCTTGAGATAGCTTAACTGTGTCTGGTATCTCATAACACCCTGGGGATACAGCAGGCCCATAATACTCCCTTTTGCTGCCATGTCTTTGCTTAATTAAGGAATAAAGCCAAAAGGTCAATGCTGGAGAAAAATGTAAATCTTCAAAACTTTTCATTCTTGACCCAAACTCTGTGTCATAAAATCTCAGTTAGCTCTGGAACAAGCAATACACCTACCCACTCAGCAAGGAGACACCAGATTACACATTACATCTGTAAAATATGCTTTTGACACTATGAAAATAAATTCCTGACCTCTGGACTTGGAATTATGATTCTGCCTTTTTAGCAGGAGACCTTCACAAACCATCAGCTAATCCCCAGCGAATGGGAAGCTCTAATAGCAGAAGCCAGCTCCTTCATCAAACACCATTTGCCACTGTATTCAGGGCATCAGTGTGTTGACTCTCATACAGCTAGAAGGTGAGAAAGCGAGGTTTGTATGGGTTGCAGAGAGGAAAAATGAATATGTATATTCATCTCTACAGCTTATTCGTTATTGCATTGCTGCTGTGAATGCAAAATATGATTTCAGCTCCAATCGTTTTATTAGATCACCATTATTGTCCATCCTAATGAGCAAGGTGGTTTGGACCCTGGTTTAGTTTAGGAGCTGCAGTCATTTGCAGTGGAAGTTTACAGACTCCAACACAGGCACCACACTCACAATGGATATTTCTGACCAATGATACTCATTTTAAACAGGAGACATTCAGCCCCCAAACAGATTTGTTAGAACTGGCACAATGCAATAATAAATATTACTTGTCTTCAAGAAATAGAACCTTCTTATCACATTCATGGCTGTGCTAATTGGTGAAAAAGTGTTATTCCATTATGGAACTAATTATATGTCATCTGCTTCTCTCTCAGATGAATAAATGGACAGACAGATGCTATGTTGATCAATTAATGTTGTGATAGATCAATCAATTGATCTGGACCTAGATAATATGTATTTATGGAAGACTAAGAATGACTAAGTTTATTTATTTTCCTAGCAAATAAGAGAATCCAAATGTGACTATTCTATAAACAGGAACAGATGATGAGCCAAGAGTTGCCATTGTAATCTTGCTGTGAAAAAGAAAATTCATCCTTCTTCTTTCGCTTACATATTCAGCAGACATTATGGCTCAATAAAAATGGGATGTTTAAATATTTGATAAACATGGGTAGAGCAATGCATTGCTAAAACTGCTAGAGTAGCCTGGCAGATTCTCATGGAAACATAAATTTGCCTGCATACAAATGGAACTGTTTTGTAATTCTGGCCTTAAAATTCCTCTCTTTCCTCTCCCTCATTTTTTTCTTCTCTGCAGTTGTTATTTGATAGGGCTTGGGTTTTAACTGGATGAGATTTCAAACTGTGTAAACTGTCAGCTTCACCAACCATGTTAAATGGATCTCACACTAGTGCCTAGACATTTGCAAGCTTCTCTTAGCTATCACGCAGTAGAAGCAACCAGAGAGTGTTCTCAGGCTCTTGACTTTGCATAATTGATACACATATCAATCTGAAATTCAAATGCAGTGACCTCATTATTAATATGGAAGGCTCCTCAGGTTGCCTGCCCATCTTCTGCAGTGACGACTGATCCTGCCAAGCCCCAGGGGGCAAGCCGGCCTTGGTACTGGTTTATGGGAGCCCCCTCTTCTCAACATGGAGTTTCAGCTGGACAGAGCAAAATGGCATCTGGTGGACAGAGGGATGCCAGAGAGGGAGGTGCATGGCTGTTCGCAGAGCTGCCAAATGCCAGCATTTTATCTGGATGGGCTCTGAACTTCAAGGATAGAATACAGAAGCAAAAAATCAAAAAGGCACAATTTCCAGAAGTGTGTATGTTTACATTTCAACAATTGTTTCACCTAACCTCCACTTCATGGTGTGGAAAGCCTGTCTGCTATTAGTGCTTCTAAAATATAATGTCAATGAAGTAATGAGATTTATAAAGTAAAATGAGTGATATTGTCCAATACCAATGGCTTTTCAATATATTAGGTTAAGAGTAGGACTCTTGCAAGAATCACAGAATGTGGAATTCACTCAGAAAACACAGAAACCACTGGAGAGATTTGTGTATGGACTTGTTAAATAGATAAATGCACTTGGTGAGTATCTGCTAGAGGCTAACCACAAAATAAAATGTTCTACCTAAGAAAAATAAGCAATAATTGTACCAGATTGTGATTATGCTCACAGAAAATGCTCAGTTTAGACCAGGATGTCTCAGAGTTTGGAGCACTCAGGACATTAACATTAAGCCAAATGCAGCTTCCTAGGGCCCACCACTTTGGCAGGAATGGGTAGTTAAGAGTGATAAGGAACAGAGGATAAGAGGCACGGAGTTGGGTGGGGATCACACCAGTTTAAAAAAGCATCTCAGATGATTCTTACACCAATGTCTAAGAATGCCTATCTAAGGCATCGGGTTTGTTATTGCAGTCTGTGTTCCAGTTTTTATTTGTTCCCTAGTGTATTAGTTTCTTACAGCTGCTGTAACACCACAAATTTAGTGATTTAACACAAGACAAATTTATTCTTGTACAGTTCTAGAGGTCCAAAATCTGAAAGTAACTTTATTAGGCTAAAGCTGAAGCATCAGCAGGGTCAGCCTCTAAGGGATAAACTACCCCTTGCCTCTTCAGCTTCTAGAACTGCAGTCCTTGCCTTCCTTCATCTTCAAGCAGTGCCATAGTGTCTTCTCCTTTTGACTCTTTCCCTCTGCTTCTGTCATATGGTCTTAGTATCTTCTGTGTTGAATCTTTCTCTGCCTCCCTTTATAAGGACATTTGTGATTGCATTGAGGACCCACTAGGATATTCCAAGATAATCTCCTCATCTCAAGATCATTAACTTAATCACATCTGCAAAGGCTCTTTTACCAGTCAAGGTAACTTTCACAGGTTCCAGACACTAAGGCATAGATATTTCAGGGGGCCATTATTCAGCCTACCAAAGCTAACATTGCCAATTCCTTTCTTAAAATCATGTTTATTGAGATATAATTCACACACAATAAAATTCACTCTGATGAGTTTTGACAAAAGTGCATAATTGTGCAACTATTAGCATGATCAATATATAAAACATTTCCATAACTTCAAAAAGTTCCTTCCTGCACAATAAAATTTGAGAAGAAGAAAAAAAGAGAAAGAGAAAGAGAACATGCCTCATAGGGGTATCCTGCAAATTAAATAAGATAATTCTTGTAGCAAATCTACTGTAATTCCTGGAAGGTAATGCCTAATAAATGTTAGTTGCTATAAAAAATTCCTTCCTGCCTCTTTGTAGTGATCTACTTCCTATTCCTATAATTTAACTTTTTCTGGAAAGTCATATAGGTGGTTTTATACAGTATGGAGTCTTGATTCTGGTTTCTTTCACTTAGCATAATTTTCTTGAATTTCATCTATGTTGCTGTGTGTTGTTAATCCTTTTTTTTTTTTTAATCAGTGAATGGTATTCCATTATTTGGAAATACCACAATTTGTATATTCATTCACTGTTAACGACTTTTGGGTTGTTTCTTGGTTGTGGCAATTTTGAATAAATTTTTGCATGGAAATTTTTTCATTTGTATTGAGTTGATAACTAGGAGTAAAATCAATGCATCGTGAAATAACTATGTGTTTAGCATCTCAAGAAACTGCTCTTTTCAAAGTAGCTGCATGATTTTTTCATTTTTTTCCCTCTCCCTCTCGTCCTCCTCCCCTTCCCGATTTCTCCTCTTTGCCCTCTTCTTCCTTCTCCTCCTCCTCTTCCTCCTCCTCCTCCTCCTCTTCTTCCTCCTCCTCCTCCTCCTCCTCCTCTTCTTTTCATGGTACTTGGGATTGAACAATGAAATGAGATGTGCTTTACCACTGAGCTACATCTCCAACATTTTTAAAATTTTACTTTGAGACAGGTCTTACTAAGTTGCCTGGGCTGCCCTGGACTTTGTAATCTTCCTGCCTCAGCCTCTTGAGTTGCTGGAACTACAGGCATTCACCACCAGCTCCAGCTGATTTTATATTCTTACTAGTAGGGGATAAGAAAGTTTCAGTTCTACATCCTCCCCAACATTTGATATGGTCTTTTTCTTTAACTTTAGCAATCTTAATGGCTGTGTGTAAGTTCTTCATAGTTTTAATCTGCAATTCCCCAAGACCCACTTGTGTTTAATATCTTTTCATGAGTAGATTTTTTTTTTAAAGCATTTTTCCATTGGCTTGGTCATTTTTAATTGGTTGTTGATCTTATTATTAACTATATGCATTCTTTATATATTTTAGATACATATTAGGCATATGTGTTTTGCTAATATTTTCCCTTACCTATGGTTTCTACTTATTAATAATTATCTTTTAAAGTGAGGGATTTTTTTTTTTTTAAACAACTCCACCTTAAGTAGACTTGTAACACAAAACTTTATAAAGGCAAATGTTTAAGAAGTAAAACTAAATGAACATGCATAGTCTGAAGACCTCAAGTTTGAACTTAAACTTGAAAATCATCTTGATCCTGGATTCCTGGACTCCTATCTTTAATTTTCTGCTATATGATTTTTTAAAAATCTCATTTCCTCAGCTGTAATTTTTGTGGGATATAAAGCAGTGTTTGTTCCTCTCTCAACAGTTGGCTCTGTAGCAATTGTAAAATGCTAATCAGGCCACTGAGTTGTGGCGACATTGGCAAACCGCAAAAAAAAAAGTTTGGCAGGATCGGGACTATACCTATTGTAGTTGTTTATTTATTTTTGTTTAAGAAACAGACAGACAAGTTAATTTTACCTCCATTTGGGACCCAGAAAAGCATCAATGTTTGCCAAATAGAAAAACATAAAATGGTAAAGGGAAAAAAATGCATTTTTCAAGTTTCTAAAATGGAATTAGGAACAAGAGAGGGGGAAAACGTTACACATGTGACTCAGGAGTGTCCCTCTTCAAATTGCCTCAGACTTCCACTTGAAAACTTCGCTTTGTGAAAGTTCCCTGCCTGAAGATTCTGTTCTGGGCTAAGAGGAGGCTGCAACTTCAGAATGCTTGCCTGGCATCTCCACGACCGGGCACCATTTGTAAAACACCCTGTGACTTGGGTAAATACTGAAAACTGGAATGTACAAATTGCTTCCTGCTAGAAACACACACTTGTCTGAAGACGGTGTGTTGAAATAAGGATTATTTCAACACCATGAACCTCACCAGACTCTACTCCTCCAGCGGGAGGAGTGTGGGAGTAACAGTGTGGAAACCACACTCCTCATCCTTGGGTGGGTGCACCTAAGTCAGGATGGGCTTGGGGGCATGTTGCCTGGTCCTAGGTAGAGAGCAGGGACAACCAGACAAGGCCCTTCCCTCGGGCACTTGCCCCAACATTGCTGCGATGGCGCCCGAAGAGAAATGTTATCAAACCATCTAATTCTGCCCTCCTGTCAGCTTGACAGGGACTTCGAATGCACAACTGGCCCAGAGCTGATTACCTTCAGGTGCGGTTAGGGCGAGTTAAAAATTCCATTAGCAGTGCACAGGCTTTGGGAACGAGGTTTCTCAGGGGTGGGCTTTTTCTAGTTAACAAGGAAGAAATGGCTTCTCATGTCACAGTTATTGCAGGGAGAAGACTCTGGTTTGTTTACATTCTACAGAGGAGGAGAGCCTCAGCTCCTCAGGCCTGAGACACGGGCAGCACAGCTCAGAGAAGAGGACACTTTCTGAGGGGAGACACGCCGCCCCCCACCATTAGGACCCCTCTTAGAGCAACCTCACCTTCAGGGGCGACCTGCCACTCCCACAAGTCACCTGCTGGTTCTCAACCTAATGTTTCTTCATTGTCTTAGATGGCTCTCTTCCCTCACCCTCTACCCACCCTCTGTTTACAACCTGCAGCCAGCAATGAAGGCAAGTGCTGCTGCCCACGCTCTGCCTTGCTTTTAATTTCAGTCTAGAAGGAAATCAATTAGACTGTCAGAGTTCCATCCTTCTTCTTTTAGGCTCTTTGGACTTGAATAGCTCATAGAAGTGCTTCCTGTGGTCTCGATATTTTAATAAATGCTCGATTGTAATGATTTCAAAAGGAATAAAAAAAAAAAAGGGACAAGCAGGCAGACAACTTCAAAACAAAACCAGGCATTTGAAAAGACTCTTTAGGTTGAGCTGTTTTTCCACTCAGGCAACCTCTCGTATTGCTGATATTGTTTTATGACCAATGTCGACAGTCTCTGCTTTTCTCCTCATCTGCACCCTTAAGCCATTCATTAGCTGAGAATAGGACATCTCGGTAGAGCAAAGAACTCACAAAACGGCCACAGGGATTGGCAGCTCTTCCTCTCCAAGGGAGACGCTCTGGAAGCCAGGTGCAGCAGTCGGCACCTGAGCGGAGAGAACCAGAGTCCTCTGTAGGCTCCGAGCAAACAGCTTTTGTGGCTTCTGACCACCTCCCAGTCAGCCTGGCGTTCAGGGGCCTCCATTGATCTGTCAGTTATTGGCATGATGGTTTGTGCACTTAGTTGCAACATTGATCAAGATGTGGTGGAAGCACTATGAAGTGTGTGGTTTGCCAAGATATGAGGGCAGACAGGCTCCCATGTCAGGTGACCTCCAGAGAGGCCCAGGAGCACCTTTCACAAAGGCCAAGTGAGGCCCCATCAAGGTAGGCCTGGATGGAAACCACTTTGAAAAAGCCAGTGTACATAGCCAACTACCTGCTGGGCTCTTCCTGGATTGGTACTCATTTCTGTGTCCTCTTTTCCTGCTGAGACGTGGATGGGGGACCTTCCATCACAATCACTGCATATCTAGGCTGGAGCGCTCCTGTCTTGAGAAGGTGTTTGGCACGTGTAGCAAGAAAAAGTCACATGGCAGCAGAATGAGAGGCGATGGCACTGAGGTGGGGATGTGTTTGGGAGAACTCTGAGCCACCTGCTAGTGTCCTCACAGTGCTGTTTCTTCTGACTCCCAAGAACAGGAGAGAATGCTTCAGTTCTGTGAGGGGAAGGGACCAGCTGATCCAGAGTGTGGGAGTCAGCCCCTGTCTTGCTAGATGCCTCCAGGCTTATCCTGGGCTCATCAGACGGCCTCAAAGGTACTGTGGGAGATGCTGCTGCTGCTGCTGTTTCTGCTGCCACCTGTCCCCCAGGCATGACAAGGACTATCTAGGTTGCACATTTTAATCCATGGCAAGTCAAAGGGTCTCTACAATATTAGAAGGAAATGTATATAAATGATCGCCATTGATATTGTCAAGAGGGTGGACTACCTCATCAGTCAGAGACTCTTCAGGAAACTTTTAAGGAAAGAGCAGCAACTTGGACAGGAAGAAGGAGGTCTCCCTCTGCTGCCACAGCCCTGGTCTTTAACTAATGGTGCTACTTTCTGCCATGGTCTTCCATCGCTGGGATCCAAACACCTGCCTAACAAGATGCAAAGTCTGGAGATTTGTTTTTCATTTTCTTCTTAAATATGGGGCTGGACACAGGGTCACAGGCATGAGAGGTATCACACTTTCTGTGGGAAAACTTACTGATGGACAACTTCTCTTCTTCCCATATCTATTTATATCACCCCCCACCTCCAGTAATGAAGGGTCTACAAATGCTCCTGGCTGCCAATGCAGTCCTTTGCTGCCACAAGCTCTGTGCAATTGCAGTCACAGACAATCAGATTAAATGTCCTATCACCCAGCATTGATCAGATTAGCAACCTTGTGACTATTCATTAATTGCATTTTCTCTTGGAGCCCTGTTCAACTCAATACCAAGTGCATTGTTTGTGGCATAAAAAGTAAATACAAATAGGATGTTTGTTACATTTTTAAATGAACCATCTACTTCAAAACAGAGTATAAGAGGACAGGCAGGTTAATGAAATGCTAATTTTTCTGTAGCAAAATAGTTGGAACAGGGGAATTTCCCAAGAGTTATTAAAAGGACTTTCAGGATTCCTGTTTTCTCAGTACTTCAGGAAACTCCATGCTACTTTGGCCAAGGTGGTAGGGCCCCCATGGCCTTTCTTTTTGTGTGGTGGAATTTGCAAACTATGGAAGTGAAGGGGTAAAGAAATCTGATTATTGAGGTATGTAACTAGAGAAATCTCAAGTATTATCATACAGGGTTTGAATATAATTAGAGGAGGACAGACATTACCAGGGGTGTTTCTCTGCCTTGGATGCCCCATGCCCAGGGCATAGCCATGCTCCCTGGTGGAAGGCAGAGTTGTAGTGAAGGTCAGTGACATCCAGCCAAGGGAAGGGGAGCAGCCAACTCACTCATTCCTTCACAACGTCCTTCTGTTCTCCTGTCTTTCCATGTAAAGAAACCAAGGTTCAGGGTTGGAGGAACCTTGATGAATGCCATTCACTGGGCAGTAGAGCAAGTAAACCACAGCCTGTCTACCAACGTTGCAGGGACCCATCCAGGGTCACAGCCCTGGGTGCTCCCCACTTTGTTCCATTTGAGGACTCATAGCATTCCAGTGGGAAGAAATTTTGAAGAAAAGTTGCTAATTATCCATAAAAATTCCCTGACAGTGAGATCTATTAATGAGTGGAACAGTCTCTCTGGGGAAATGGTTAAGAATGTCATTGCCTGACATGATTCAAATTATATCCGATAAAGAAGTCAGAAAACTGGGTAAGGGGAGACTCATAAATGGGACTGTCACGTGACCCTTCAGCATCGACTATTTATGGAAAGGTTTGCATTTTTCTTGTGCCCTTATATAACTTTCTTGACCTTTTCCAGTCCATAAATGGAGAATTCTCACTACTTAGATCTTCTTATATAAAATAGTGTCATCATTTCATGTTTAATGAGTGCCAGGCACTGTTTGGGGCACTTTATCTCAGTTAGTGAATTTTAAACTCCTTCCTCATCCCATATTGTTTCTGAAGGTGTTGGAGAGAGAATAGTGGGATTTCTTACATGGATGGTGAGTCTTGCAGATCTCAGCCAGGCTGGCTACCCTATGCCACTTGTCTGACTTTGAGCAGGGTGCTAACTTCTCTGGAGGCACTTCTCTCATCTGTGAAGTGTAGATGGTGACAGCTTCTCTCAAATCTGGCTGTTGTGAAGGTAGAAGGAGAAAATGTAATTTAAAAATAATTAGACTAAGACCAAGTATGAAGTTCTCTACCCATGAAAGGCATCATTAGAAAAAAAATAGGTATAATCAGTATGAATCTTCTATTTTCCTTTCCAACTTTGCTATTTTCAATATATCTTTATTATTTACTTCTTATAGCTTGTGAATCTCACAGGAGCACAAATCCTTTCCAAAGCAGATTTAATTGGGGCTAAAAAGGCAGGAATCCTATGAAAACTAAATCCCTGTTGCCATGTAAATGTGAAGGAGTAAACATTTCATTGACAGAAAGACTCCAATGTTTGTTATGCCACGACACGTGCTTAATTTATAAATGACAGTGATACCCCGATGGCCAAGTTAAATTCACTTTTTGAGAAACTTTAATTTCAGTGTTACTATTTTTATAATCTGGGGGTCTCCCAAGATGGACTGTCAATAGAAAATAGAAACTCATGGGAAATTTCAGGAATATCTATATCTATATCCATCAATCTATCTATATATTCCATCTTATATAGTTTAACATTAAAATGTATTTGAATAATACCAAAGAACATGTCTATAAGAACATGTCTATTGAATTTTAACCAATGGGTTATGGGAATCATCAAAAATCAAACACAATAAAAAAGAACAATATTTATGGCATTTTAAAGCCTATCCCATTATTGGTTAGTGCTCCCCTCAATTGTTTAACTGCAATTGGTTCCACTTTCTCAGTGTGGATGATTTTTATACATCTGAGTTAAAAAATAATGCTGCTTGCAAGTGAAAAGTTAAAGACCAAGACAAGGCCTATTAGAATAACATTACACTTTTTTATTCCCTGCACTTACTACGTCAATTACTAATTATTTCCCTTTTTCTATGCAACAAAATAGAAGCCATAAAATCTTTGATTTAATGAAAACTTCCTTACCAAATAGGTCCTCCAACTCTGCTGAAGGCTTATAGGTAATTTATCTATCTCAGTAGGCAATGACCTTTCGTGAATCATGAGTCATTCCTCACTCCTAATGAGATGGATCCAGATGCCATCCCACCCTCTGCGTGGGCCCCTCCTCCCTCCCTCCCACAGAGGGAGGCTGTGCTGCTCCTGCGCCCTGCCTCCCAACATCCCCGAGGTGGGCTGTAATTAGTCCCTGCACTGTGAACCTGCTTGGAGGGCATCCCCCTCCTCCTTGCACTCCTTTGTTAAGGTGACTGAACATTGAATGCTCTTCTCTAAATGGCCCTAAGGAAAAAGGGTGAAGGGTGGTAGAGGCCAAGAGAAGTTTCATTATTGTCTGAGAAGTAGAAATATTTCCTGGCCCTTGGAGAGAGAGGTCTCTCTGCCTACTCTTCTCAAACCACAATTATGGAGAAGTAGCCAGGTATTCAGAATACTGTCTTAGGTGGGGATTGAAGCAGCATGGAACAGTGACCTACTGGTAGCTATGCTGCAGGCCTGCAATCTCCGGATGGTTTTGCCTGAGGAGACTCTAATGTGTATGTCTATTTGTAAATTGTGTACATGTATTACTGACTGTATAGTATATACATGTATTACTGCTTATAATGTATTTCTAATTATATAAATGTATTAATGTGCATGATATAGTCTTTTTCCAATATATATTAAATGCATTATAAAGGGCACAAAAATAGAACTTTGAGAAGCATAAGATGAACAATAGAGATGAATATAGGTATTAATATTTCCTCCCTGTTCACTTCTGAATTTTCTGACAACATTTTCTGCTTTCTGGGGTTCCAGAGAGAGAACGACATGCACTTGTTTTGGTCTGCTTTTTCATATTACACTCTGCTCCCCAACAGTGTTGGGGATGAGGGGTAGGGATTAGTAACGGTCTGAAAGATCAGGTTGTTCCCCATCCACCTAATCCCAGCCCTATAATGTATTTTTCATTCTATGCTTTGCAATCTTGAGAGTGGCCACTACTAGGGGAGTGAAAATATCTGTAGATGAATAGTTCTGGGATTCTTTCCAGAATGTTCGATTTTACCTTCGATATGGGTGGCCACAATGGAAGGCGCAGGCTAAGGAGGCACTAGCACAGCTCTGATGGTGACTCTACTCTGCCCCATTGGATGAAGCTTGTGAATTCCACACCTCCAAGGACCCTGCACAAGGGAAAACCTGTCGCTAGTCCTTTCTCGATGAAATGGTCTTTCATTGCTGTCTTCACCTGAACATTCCACCTGAGGGTAGAAGGTGGGAAACTTGCAAATGTAGATGCAGGTAGAGCAGATGGAGGGATGTGGAGCAGCGCCAGGATGAAAATACATCTGATTTGATCACTTCTTGCTGCTCTGACTAGAGAGCATAGAAATGGTAGGAAACAACTGGTAAACCCAACTGCATAACAAATCCAGATTTTGAAATGTTTATTCAGGTGTTTTTAAATTAATAAGTACATTCATATAACTCATTCAAAGAAGACTTTTTTAAAAAATATCTTTTTAGTTGTAGATGTACAAAATATCTTTACTTGTTTTTATGTGGTGCTGAGGATTGAACCCAGTGCCTCATATATGCCAGGCAAGTGCTCCACCACTGGGCTACAACCCCAGCCCCAGAGGCCTATCTTTAAAGTATTTTGAATTCAGGCAGTTGGATGAAATAGACTCAACCCACTAATCTTACATATAAAGGTACATTTTTTCCCTCTCAGGGGAAGGTGGGGAGAAGAAACCCAATTCCTTTAAGTAGGATATTTCCCCATAAGACCTATCTAAGTGTAAAGATTTCCCTATCTAAATTCAAATAAAATAAAAAGAGTCATGGGAAGAGATGTTATGGGTTTTTTGAAAATAATTTATTCAAAAAAGAATAAAATGACTTCCTTGATGACCTTATGCATTTGAGATAAGAAAGCTACCAAGAATGTTAAACACTCAAACCTACATTTTAGGAAAATAATTTTCTAGAAAAAGGAAAGAAATGAAACAAGAAGTAAAAAACAAAAACAAAAACAAAAACAAAAAACCCTACCAATACACAGTTTCTTTCTAGGTCAATGGTTTTGCTTTATTCACAAGTCTGGGTGAGGCTGGTGACTGCGACCTGCCAAGGGAAGCCACTGGATTTGACGCAATTCAGTGTCAGCTGTGGGATTTCTGCCTTAAATCTGTCAAGATGGCCCTGTGGCCACTTCTGCAAAAACCCATGGGGACAAAATTTATTGTTATACCTCAATAGCTTTTTGTTCACCTCCGAAATAGGGGTCCCAGGTCATGCTAACGATGTGGAGAGACAAAATGCTCTCTCCATATTTTATTAAACAGATCTCTTAATAATTAATCAAAAGTGAAAAATTTTTTCCATCACTGACACTCAAGCTAAAGCATTGTTGTTGGTTTTTTTTCTTCCTCTTTTTTCCCCCCTCGGGCTGTTTCTTTTCCTTTTAAACTGCCCTCTGTGGATTCCCTGTGCTACAAAGCAAAAGAGTAGAGAAAGCCCGATTTATGACTTGGACTTTTTAAACTATAATCACCCCTCTGGGCTTCTCCTGAAGAAGGATTGGGGGATTTTGTAGGTTGTCAGATCAACACCTGAGAAAATCTGTTGCCTCAAATCCACAGAGGGCCATGGTACAACGGATAGGAAGGGTTGTACCCAGGCCCACTCTGTGCTGTATCACAGCACGGTGCCTTGAATGGGAGGTGGCGTCGTTGCAATAGAAAGTGTGTGTTTCTGGGAGAAAAGAGCTTCATAAGCTTTACTTTCTTCATTTCCGGCAGGGGTAACGTGCATACGCACGTGTACATATGCACACCTTGCAGAGCTGAGATATCAGTCCTGGGTTTCATTTCTGGGTTTTCAGCAATGGAGTTTGCACTACTTACAGCCTCCAGCATGACCGTCCTAGAGGATGGGTGGTGTCAGGGCCCAAGTCACTGACAGATTAACACCAGATAAGAGACATTGTTAGGGAAGTGCACAGCAAGCAGTTCTTCTGACCTTTCCTTACTAAAAGGTTAGAATGAAATTAGAGGTGGTCTTTCATTGCTGCCTTCATCAAGGAATACCCCATCCGAGTGTTTAAGATGTGAACCTAGCAAATGTAGAACTAGAGAGAGTGTGGGGGGAATGTGGAATTGGTTTTGTATCAGAAGGGGCCTCCGAGGAGTCCGTGTGGGTGGATGCACAGCTGAAACCACCAAGCTAGGTGATGGAAAAGCCAAGTGGGCAGCAGGAACGGCTTGGAAGAGCAATGACTGCTGGCAGCAGCATCAATATTCTCCCTCTGAGCACTAATTACATTATTAAGCAAACAGACCAACACAGGGTCTGAGGGACGGAAACATGTATTTAGGATCCAGTCACTCTCGGCTTGGCTGTAAATAACAATGTGGGGTACACAGTTCTTCCCAACCCAAGGGCACTATTGGATGCTTTCCTTAACTTTAATTTCCTAAGCTTGAGAAAGGAAGTATTGCTTTCCATGCAAAGCATTCTAGGAAGAGTCAGATCTTGTGCCTTCAGTGCTCCCTGTGCTATCAGCCGTTTCTGAAGGGCAGTCAGAGCAGCCAGTGCCCTCCCAGCGGAGATGCAGGACTCAGGAGGCACATAGGTTCCAGGAGTGGCATCTTGCATTTTCTTGGCTGCAAACAGCACACACTTGCTAATTAGACCTCTGCAACACATAAGAACCCAAATCTCCTCTGATTGAGCTAAATTCAGTCTAAAGAGGTGGGTGTAAACACAGGATTAGAAGAAACCAGGAACAACATGGAAATGATTTGTATGCAATGGGAAGAAATCTGTTTCAAAAAAAAAGTCTAAGAGGAGCTCGCAGAAGGAAATCTGTAGCAGGCTGAGCCAGCCGTGTGAATGGCAGAGAGAATAGAGGCTATTTGAATACTGATGTGGCCCTCACTTTCTTCCATTTCCATTAATGACATGCTCATCAAGGGCAAACAATGGGACCGGCTGCCGGCGCCTGTCACAGTGTGTGGGTGCTGGGATGCCAGGCTGTCATCCCCCGGCTGCATTTAGAGACCTGCACGCTAATAAGAAGTGCTCTGTGCCGTCAATGCAGACAGGTGCTTCCGCGGCTGGGACATGCTCCATTCCCTTCCCCCTGAAACCCTCCTCTCCCAGCCCCCCTGACAGACACCATGAAATGCACAAATTAACAGCCCCATCATGTTGGGCTGCTGCTGCCTGCGGTGAAAGCAGAAAATCAAGTTGTCACCCAGGGTGCAGTGATAAAGCCACAGCCTCATTTCTCTGTTGGTGCCCTATAATAGCAAATGCCAGACAGCTGGATGGATGGGAGGCTTTAGATTAAGGCCTTGATGCACTCTGGCCAGAGAATTAGTAGTTGCTGTTTCCATGTGGATATTCTGTTCAAAACAAACATCTGGAGAGAGCAAAGTTTCCTAGAGTGGACATGTCCTTTGCTTCTTTTGGAATCAAAGGAAACAGCCAGAAAAGAGTGGTGCTTCCTTTAAAAACAAACAAACAAACAACTTCTCCCACAAAACCCCCGTAGGATTCCAACTCTGAATCTGCCTAAAACTTTAGCAGAGAATCAAGAGCTACATGAAGGTTAACAAGTTGGCAAAGAGTCCAGAGCTGAGGGCAATCTGTTGATGTAGAGAACAGTTCCTTGGTCCATAGATCCTTGAGCTCTTCCATCCAGCAGGTCCTCATCTTCCTTATTTAAAAAAAAAAACAAAACAAAACATAGAACAAAAGCAAGGAAACCCCTTTGAGTGAACTTTAATAACCAGAGTTATCTGCCTAAAGCTTCCCTTCTATCCCAGATCTTCCTGCTCCTCACTGTATATCTGCCTAGACTGAAGCTATTTTCATGAAACAATAGTTTCAAATGGCTTTGCCCACCTGGCCCCACAGCCATTGGCTCTGTGTCTGGTGACCTGCCCCACAGTGGGCTAATATTTGCCCACTGTGTGCAAAAGGAAAGAAAGGGGGCCCTGAGCCCTTCAGACTCCAAGGAGTTTAATGACATAATGGCCTGAGAACTTCAACATAAAACAGGAAGAGCAACTAACGAAACTTACAACATAAAACCCCCCTCCTGTCATTTTTATAGTAACTGTAAAACACTTTATTGAATTTATGAGCTACATAATGACTCTGAAGAATGTAACTTGAATTAGAACCAACTTGGAAGTATAATATCAACTATAAACCCTTTTCTATTACCCCATCCCTTTAGCTTTTTCTGTCCTCTCCTTTTTTAACCAAGGGACATTGCCCTCCTCAGACTTACGTCTGAGACAGTTTGCAACTTGCTAATAAATCTCGACTTTTCCTTCAGAGCTCCACAACTGACAAACCTTCAGGGGTAGGATACTCTCTGGGGGTGACCATTCCCTTTCAAAGCCTCAGGTCCATTAAAATGCATTGTAGGGAAGAAACCAGTTAGTCTTTTCTTTGCATAAAGCCTGTCAAATTGAGAGGATCTCTAGGGATATACATCAGATATTTCATTATCTGTAACTCCATATTGGAATGGCCTTTCCAAAATGGAAACTATAACCCCCTTGGAAGTTTATGAAAAGCATCCTCAGCCAAGGATGCAGTGAGCAAGTGGGGTGCTGGTCAAGTTTCTAATGACTGGAGGTGGGGGGAACGTAGATCACGCAGTTAAGCAGCATGCTAGACTCTGTTTTCTGTTTCCATTTCACTTCTTAAGTCTTTCTGCTCCCCAAGGATTTTTCTGAAGGGGTAATAAAATAAAATGGGTGAAACAAAGCCATAAGCCAGTTAAGTCTGAAAGACATGTCATCTCATCTAAAAGGAAGAAACGGACCATTTCCATGCCTAAGGCTGACAGCAACGCCTGAGCTGGCAATAGTGCTATTCCATTTGATTTATAGAATAATGGGGTGACAAATGATGACAAAAATAAACTTTTACTGCACTGAACTGCTCCTTTATTTATGAAATTTGGCCAAGTAGTGAAATCTTTTATCTGCAAGTTGTAACATGGAGTGGGAACGAGCGATTATGGTGTGGTAATAGTAATCCAGCGATGGAGGCTGAGTCAGTTGGAAATGGATTGAGGTAAAATAACTACCGCACCATGATAAATGTGAACAGCGCTTTGCTGACAGATGATCTAACAGGTGTTCATAACAACTATATAAGAGGATTTATTTATGACCAGCCACAGCCGCAGCACTGTAAATCAACTCCAGCAGCTGCACGCCGCTGAAACCAAGTCCCTGATGGAGGAACGGTGCGAGAGCCCAAAGAACACAATTCACTCCAGAATCTTAATCATCAAATAACATTTTTTTAGGTAATTATACCACAGCACAGAAATCATGATTACTTTCAATTAGAAAGCTGAGCTATCCATAACTTTGTTACAAAATATTTATATGTGGGCCCTATGGTTTGGATGAGGCCCGAGCAAAATGAAGACTTAGGGGTCAAGGGAAGAGTGCCCTTGGGTGATGGAAATTTCTCCATTTTTTTTAAGGCTCAAAAATCAAAACTTAAGTTTGATGCTTGGTTTTCTCCAAACTTCTATATCAGCCTCCACTTGGCAGCATGTTTGTGTTCATACCTTACCTGTGGATGCCACTTCTGATTCTATTATATGTAGAGGAATAAGCTTAAACAAACGAATTTGTCTGAACTATGTTGGGGTTCAGTTTAGGTTGAGAAGCCTATCTTCCAAGATAGAACTGAACATTTTTTCTTTTTTTAGGTTATGGTCTTAACAATTCCTTTCCGTTATTCATGAAGAAGGTTGACCCTCTCACAAAACTGGACTCTTCATTATATTGCTTTAAAAAAAAAAAAGGCAGTTCTTATATGGGGGTGAGAAGAAGATACTCTTCAACCAGGGAAAATCAAAACCCTGGACTGGTCTCATTTTGTGAGAGCAAATCTTCTCTATCTTCTCCACCCACTGTCTTCTGATACTTCTTCAATTCCTGCCCACCCCATGCCAGCTGATGTGCAGGACAGCGAAGGTGAGGTTTCCCATTGCAAGTGCGGGTGAGGCACCTGCAGCAGCAGGCCTGACACGAATAAGCCTCCTGGCAATATTATCTACTGGTCAGGATAAAGATTTTTCTAGATTTAAACGTAGATCTTTTATGTCTCTGGCCCTCAAGACTGTAGAGGAGAAACCAGTGTTTTAGGTTGAAGAGAAACTGAAGTTGGTTGTAATAATTCCTTATTTGAGTTTGAGGGTTTGGGAGCTTCATTTTGCATTTACACAATCATCTAGGAATTAGGTGGATCAGTGACTATGTCTTACAATGAATGACTCCATTGAAAAATCAAATAAAGCAAAAAAATTTAGAAATTTTAGTATCACCTCAACTCACACTTAACCAATAAACAGACTCTAGTGGAATTTAATATTATTTAGATACTTTGATTGTAAGTTTGAACCTGCATGGCACAGGAGATAACTAAAATTCCCACAGAACTCCCAATCTTTCTTTCTGCCTCTGCACTATTCACAAATGTAGCTTATGCCCACCATATATCTCAACTGTTTGCTTTTTCTCTCTCAATTATTGCAGGTCATTGAGAATGACTTTGAGCAGAGAAAGACTATGCGAGGGGAATGGAGAAGAGAGACAAGAACAGGAAGGAAGCACACCATTTTCTGGCATGTGGCCAATGTTGCTTTCTGTACGATGATGATGTCTTAAAAACACTTTTAAGACACAGCCTTAGCCGAGGATTATATATTCTCCTTTTTGCCACTCCTGGAAACACTTTTCTGTTCTTCTAAATGCCACCCACTTTTAGGACTCAGCTTCATTGCCTCAGTTGAGACCTCTGGCCCACTGATTGCTTCTTTCCCTATGCCCAGTGACACTGGCTGCTTTTTGGCTATCATGCCACAGTCTTGCAATATTTCTCCCAAACCATCTCAGCTTTCTGACAGCTATGCTCCAAGTTCCAAGTTTGTTGGTCAAGTGATCATATGGAAAATAGTTTTCCTCAGAAACACAGGTGGCTTCCTGGGTCAGATCATAAAATTCTCTTTACCCCACAACACAGTTGGAAAGTGGTAGAAAAAGTAATGTTACCAACATAGAGAGTAAAGCATTCACTTAGTGTACTGAATGCTGTTTGCCAGGCAGACACAAAGAAAGGGGATGGAGACTTTGTGAAGATTCAGAAAGAATCTTCTGGTCCATCCACTAAGGGCATGTTTTTCTATTAGTCACAATTTCCATTCATCTAAGATTATAACTAACACTATCATAAGAATGATACACTTAGTATTTTATTTTTTGTTCTGCCAAAAATCTCAGGAAGACAGTGAAAGTGATCATGCAAACTTTCCCTGTGAATGGTCAAGCTGAAAGGTGGAGGGAAGGAGAACAAGGCTTTAAAGACCAGCAAGTACGGTCAGCAAGTAAATGTCATTCTATTAACTAACCTACAATTGTTAGAAGAACAAAACCAGTGTGTACCCTATTACTGGCCAGTCTGGTCAGGTCACCTGTATGAGGAGGAGCAGAGGTAAAGGACCTCTGGGGCAGGTGATGTAAAGCTGCTTGGCTTGGCACCTGAAGGAAGTGGGGCTGGGGAAAAGGTGATACAGCATTAATGGCACACGGCAAAAATTTGTTGGCAAACCAGGGCTTGCTCACCGGGGAGGCCCATCACCACTTCTTTATTGACAGTTACACTGTGTGTTTTTTGGGCGGGCAATATGGAGCCTCATCTTCTATTTGACCACACCCCCCAACAATGCTTACTCTAGTCTTTAAGTAAGAGATGATAGTAACCTCTGTTAATTTTGTGTTATACCAGCAGGCTCTTTCTCCCTTCCTATTCTCTCCCTCTCCCCCTCCTTTGGTAATGGTGACTTAACCCAGGAACTTCGCCAGTTTTCTCTCTTCAAACCAAATTCCCTATATAAAAGGTCGAAGAGATGATGCAGTGGGAAAGGAGGGGAAAAGATGTTGGCTTTCCCTTTACCCCGATCTGAACAGACCCCTCTTTGTACTCATCATCACTCTGGATTCTTACATTGCCTCTCTAATGTGACATCTCAACCTTAACAACAGAAACACAAGCAATAAGGGTGGATTTTGTGAGTTATTATAAAGTTATTCATGTTTACAAGTAGTTATGAGGAAGTATATGGTACTTCAATCTAACAAGCTCTTTGTTAGAGTCTCTTCAGGACAAAGAAATTTCTCTTTTTCTTATACTAAATAAAACACAAATGTATTGTGATACCAAATATGAAGCTGTCTGAAATACACTATGAGAGCTATTCTTCAAGACTGGTGTACATAAAATGTCCCATTAAGTGACCATTAAAATGAAAAAATATGGGTAGAATTAAGAATTCAACATTGACTAACCTGACTCAATGGAACAATATAAAGATTATCATGATTATAATAACATTAAAGGAAATATGAAGCAAGGAACTCTGAATCATTATTTAAAAAAAAAAGAAAAAAAAAACAAACCTTAAGCTTTTTACTTTGGTCATTTTTCTGATTTCATTTATGGGAAAATATTTTAGTGATGCTGTTATTAATGTTAAAAAGATTTTAAATGCTAGTTAACTTAAAGTTGATATATCCATTAAATATTAACTAGTTTATACTACACTGTATTACCGATTTAATATAGATTTTAAATCTAAAAGT
Source organism: Sciurus vulgaris (assembly GCF_902686455.1). Classification (NCBI taxonomy): domain Eukaryota; kingdom Metazoa; phylum Chordata; class Mammalia; order Rodentia; family Sciuridae; genus Sciurus; species Sciurus vulgaris. The sequence continues at coordinate 107,756,212 of NC_136466.1, read as the reverse complement.
TGGTAGCCAAAACAACTTACTCAAAAGTAAAGTCCTACTGAAATGTCCTTAGTTTAAAAAAATACAAATGTCTGACCTAATTTCAAAGACAAGTACCTTAACTCAAAGGGAGTAAATCAAATTCCATGCATATATGGATTTTTGTCAAAATGAACCCAACTACTATGTAGAACTATAACGCTCTGATAAGACATGAGGATAATAATAGTATTTCAACTCAATGCATTGCTGCAAAACTTAAATAAGTTAATTCCTATAAATGACTTAGTACAATCTCAAGCATACAACAAAATTCAGGAGATGTTATGGAACCAGACTAGGTGACCTTCAACAGATGAATGGATAAAAAAATGTGTGTATGTAAATATACACACATACACATACATGATGGAATATTACTTGGCCTTAAAGAAGAATAAAATTATGGCATTTGCAGGTAAATGGGTAGAGCTGGAGAATATCATGCTAAGCAAAATAAGCCAATCTCAAAAAAACAAAAGCCGAATGTTTTCTCTGATTTGTAGATACTAATTCACAATGAAGGGGGACCTATAGATTAGGTAGAGGGGATTGAAAGGAGGGGAGGGAGTATGGAGATTGGAAGGATAGTAGAATAAAGCAGACATTAGTACCCTGTGTACATATATAACTATATGATCAGTGGGATTCTACATCATATATAACCAGAAGAATGAGAAATTCTACTCCATTATATATGTTGTATCAAAGTGCACTCTACTGTCATGTGTAACTAAAACAAATAAAAATCTTTTTTTAAAAAGATGAGTATCCTAACTTAAGAAAAATAAAAACTGTTCTATATCATGCATTTTCCCTGCCTGAAGACAATAATTTTTCCCTGAAAACAGATATTTGGTCTGTCAAATTCTGTATAACATTTCAAAAAGTTATTGACTAAAAATCTGAAGTTATGAAGCAATGAGAAATAGGGTTAAGGAGGGAAATGCCAATGGACAGCAATTATGAAGGTGCTTCTGGGCATGCTACTCTAGCATACAAGGCTTCAGAATGAGAACCATTTGGCTTCTACAGCAGGACAATCCTGTGTGACTTAAAGTGATGGAGACATTCTGAGAAATGCTTGTTAGTGATTCATCATTATGTAAACATCAAGAAGTCTACTTACACCAACTTAGACAGCTATGATGTCACTAGGTGATGTCACTAGGTTGCAGGGCAACCTTCCCAAGAGTGGCACTGTTGATCAAAACATTGTTATATGGCATGTGACTACTTCTCTTAGCTTGAATTCACTGCTATATTTCAGGAGCAGAAAAATTTAACCATTTTGCTTACTCTTTCCAGTTTTTTTTTTTTTTTTTTTTTTTTTTTGGTGGTACTGGGGATTGAACCTAGAAGAGTTTTACTACTGAGCTACATCCCCAATGCATTTTACAATGTTTTGAGACAGGGTCTTGTTGAGTTGCCAAGGCTGGCCTTAAACTTGCAATCGTACTTCAGCCTCCTGAGTTGGTGGGATTATAGGCATGCATGCATCACTGCACCCAGTTTCTCTCCAGTTTTGAAACTTGAAAATCTAAATAATTTTTCCACAGTCTGTTTTGTTCCTCTCAAAGTATCTTCCAAGAACATACATGTGTTTTAACCCTTTGTATGTGTTCCAAAATGTTTAATGTATATTATCTTCCTTTATTCTTAAAAAAAAAAAAAATCACTATTATAGATAGGTAAACTGGTGCATGCCTATAGTCCTAGCTACTCAGGAGGCTAAGGCAGGAGGATCACTGGAGCACAGAAGTCCCAGGACAGACTGGGCTACACAGTGGGACCATACCTCAAACTAAACTAAACCAAATCAAACAACAACAAAAGAATCACTTAAAGTGGCTCTAAGCAAAAAGAACTGACTTGCTTATATTATCCCAAAGTCCATTACTCTTGAATCAGAAAGGTAAGGGCTAGGGGGCTAGGGATGTAGTTCACATGTAGGAGGCCCTGGTTTGATCCACAGTCAAGTGCGCGTGCACACACATGAAAGATAAAAATTTCAACTGATTTTAAAGAGGTAGTAGAAAATTTTTCTGATTACAGGACAATCTCATTAAAAACAGTAAGGAGTCTAGAATTACTAATCATTCAAGGAACATGATAATATGTTGATCATATAACTAGTTTTAAAATTTCTACAATTAAGTATATACTAGTTAGTTCCTATTAAAGTTGGGCACCAAGATTTGTAAAGGAAAAATGAAAATCAAAGAATTTATTCAGCAGGAGTAGGTCTTATTTAAATCTCTACTAATAGATTAAGACTGCACAGAAAGAGATGCTGTCATTTTATAACACAAAGATTTCTTTTTTTGTTATTAAATACACTATTTTTTTTGCCTTTGGAGTTAACTGCTCTGTAACACAACTACAAAATTTACCTAAGATTTGAAATTGTTTTTTCTCTAACTAAATTTCCTTGCTTCTCTGCATAATTTAATACTCAAAATATTGCCTTTAGGATAAAGAACGCTCAGCATATGAACTTGAGAATTATAAACAGTTTCTCATTAAAAATGTAGAGACGAACACTATTTATGTGCTAGTTTATTTATCTTATTATTCAGAAACAATTTCATGACAGCTGTCAGTAATCAATTACAATACCAGGAAATCCAAAGACAAAATTTGCGGAGACCATGTTTTTGCATTTAATTTGAAAAAGTATGCTATCTAATTTTCCTACACCAAGCTATTTCTTTGCAATGTTTGCTTACTGCTGAAGGGAAGATGATTTCCGATACACTTTAAATATCTGATTCATGTCCATCATTGTCGAAAAAGAAAAGGAAGATGAGGAGGCCAAAAGAAGTAGGACAGAAAAAATGTCACATGGATTCAGGAGTTGAGATAACTGACAGTAAAATATATGTTCTTTGGTTAGCAAAGCGAAAAGGGGGAAAGTATTGCATACATGATGGATACACACTAGCATTCTAAAGCAGGAGACAAGAATGTCAAGAGTGTATTCTTCCCCCACTGCCAGATGGAAGGGCTATTATTATAAATGAAAGGCAGCAGTAGTGGATGCCAGGCACTTTTGTTGTGTGCCAGATTCTGAAGTCCAGATGTAAGCAGGTTACCCCTGGGACAGGACAGGCTTCAGCTCCCGCAGCAGAACAGAACCAATCACAGTTTTCTCAGTGTTTATGATAAGCTGGGCTGTGGAGCCTTCCTTCAGTTCCACTGTGACTAGCATCAATGACCCACTGTGCACAGTTTTAGCTGCAAACCTGGAAGGAAAAAAAAAGAGAGAGACCTTTTATCACAGAAAGGGGGGGGGGGAAGGAGACAGAGTAAATTCAAATGGGTTTAAAGTAACTCTTTTTTCTCAAATGAAATATTTCATTGCAGGTTCCCTACTGCCAAAAACCCAAAGCCAAGCATTCTTCTGGGAAAAAAAAAAAAAAAAAAAAGAATCAATAAACTGCCCAGTCCATGCGTACCACAAGCAGGTAATTTTAGTGCATTTTTAAAAACAGAACAGGAAAAGGAAGTCTATTTTATTTATTAGTTTGAATGACAGATATATGTGTGTAATTCTCTGATGTATTTGGGAAGCATTCATTCAATATGTAACAACTCACCATGCATAGGACCATTTAAAATAAGCTGATTTATCTATATATTTAAAACATGTGAAGAAAAGGTACCTTTCTCAAAGAGCTTGAAAATTTTAATTCCTCATATCTGAAAATGATTATGCAAGAAGTTAGATAATTTTATGTACATTATAAAATTCTTACTAAGTCTCAATGAATTCACTCATGTAAAAATATTCAAATTCAATCTCTAATGTTAATGATGACATGATATAAAATCACATGACAGCCAACTGCAAACTCACACTTTTCTCTTTCTCTTAGAAACTGTTTGGAACATTAGATCCTTCTTTTTGCTTTAGAATATAATAGAGGAACCTTGAGGTCTAATGCTCTATTACTAAATTCCAAGACATGAAGAACCTACTAATTACATGAAATTAAAAGCAAAACTAGCCTTTTAAGCACTGCAATTGACTGAAAAGCCGTTGGAGGCACAATGAACTTCTGTCAATCCTGCTAATTCATTCTGCACGCACAGTTGAGCCCCAGAGATGAGGAGGAAGAGGACAGGAACCTCCCATGCCTCCATTTTCCACATGGAGCATGTTCCACAGTTTTGGGGGGAGGGAGTCTGATTGCAGGGATGACTGGAGAAAAACAAAGTTGCTGCACATGAGCTTTTGAAAACACTAACAAGTGTAGAGCAGGTCTGTGACCTGCTGTGACCCCACTTTGCAGGGCCAATCCCCTTTCCCCTTTCTGTATGACACGTGTCTGAATCTGAGCCATCTGCCTCAATTTGCACAACATCTTCAGCCACAATGGCACCCAGTTAGCCCTGACAACAGCTCACAATACATAAAAATAAAACTGCCGCGCTGACAGCACGCTGCGGACTATTCAAGAGCAAACCAACTGGTCAGTGTCTCATGTCTGACAATTAGCATGGGCCTTGCACGGAGCCCACGGTGTCCTCAGGGATCTGTTTAATTACCATCAACATAAAAGAGGGAGTTTATCAGGAGACACTCAGAAAAACTTCACTCCCAACTTAATTAAAATATTAGCCACTTAAGCAGGAAGCAGATTCTCTTTAAATGAAAAGTAATTTCTTTTTTTGAGTCTTTTAGAAATGACATCAAGATATTATAACACATTAGATTCCTTTTCTTGAACCCTGAAAAGTCATTTTTGTCCTAAATAGAATCAAGAAAATCAGTTTTTCAACAATAATTAGCACGATGCATCAAAAGCAAAACAAATATGCTAACCTTAATAAATTGAACACATTAACAATACTTGGAAGTTGTATTTTAAAATGTTAGCTAATGGGTGTTGACAAAGTACATTAGAAACCTTCCTAGTTATTTGTGTACTCTCTTCAAACATGCTGAAAACTTACAAGGAAACTGAGAGAGCAGTTTTCTTACTAAGAAAAGCAATTTTAAGTAACCAGTTTAAGAATATAAATCATACCAATCTTTAAGAGGTTTTTAAAAAGCTCTTACACTACAGATCCATCTGCTTTTCAGACATGCTCACAAGAGTTTAGGAACTGGGTATCTCAATTTCATCTTTGGGAGAACAGAAAGATCTCCAGTCCCCAAATGACCTTTCCTTTCTGTCTCTTCTTGCAAGTTTATACATTTCTTTTGTCTAAATTTTTAAGGCTATTCAGTTTCATAGAAGAATGCTGTTGGTACATTTTGGTAAAACTCTGTCACCAAACAAGGATACTCTATATTCCCATACATTTATGCAACTTCTCCACAGATTTGGTCATCACATTTGTAATTCATTCAACAAATACTGCAACAGAGGTTCCTATTTCTGACAGGGTTATAATTATATAAACAATAGTCTTATTAGTTCCTTTATTTACTTAACACTTGTGCCTTGGGACCAGAGAAAAAGAGATCCTGTCTGAATAGGAATACAAAAGCACTGTTGCTTTAATTTCAGGATTACATAGCCTCAAGGCACATTTTATATCTTTTCTATTAAAAACTAAGAGTCAATGTTAAAATAACACAAACTTGGCAAAGACAAATGTCAATTTTGGTGTCAGTGTCTTTAAAGAGATTAAAAATAGTGTCTTATATTGTGTTTCTGAAATCCTATTACTATAACATTCTCAATACTATAAAGAATAGGGCCATGAAAGAAAAGAGGCATTTGCTTACACTGCAGTGGGAACATGCTAAGCAAACTGTCCTAGCAACCAACTCTGAGATGGTGTAAAAGCTACTGCCTTTTAACGAGGTCTCTATGTTCTGGTGGGCACACATGGTGGAAGCGATGCTTTAAAGGAGAAGCTCAGAAGATCAGATGTTCTGACATTCTCATTTCACAGTTCAAAAAGGATGTATTTAATTGGAACACAGCATGATGACAACTGGTTTGTTTTGGTCCATGGAAAGCAAAAGCCACTCCCCAAAAGTTATTAATCCTTTCACTCCTGAACTGGCTGTTTTAACATACATTTAAAAGACAGGGAAAAAGAACTAGTTAGTACATAATAAATAGCTAGCTTTTACATGTAAGAAACATTGATTGTAAATACTTATATGCTAAACTTAATGGCTGACATTAGATCTCTGTAGTTGGCCTCAACCTAAGATCACACTGTGACAAATTTTTTGGAAGGTGTCAGAAGATTTTGATCACTGTAATGACAGCAGCTACCATACATTAAGAGTTGACTATCTGTTTGCTAGTGGATTCTAATAACTTCACGTGCATTATTTCATTTGACCCTATGAGGCAGATCAGCCATAAGAAAGGATGGAACTTCGGCCCGAAAATGTCGAGGCACTTGCTCATGTGTACGAGAGCCAGGGAATGGTGGAGTGAGACTCTGAACTCCAGCATTCTGATTCCAGGTCACACACATTCTCCCAACATGTGGAAAAATGTACACTTAATATTGTCAGTCATCAGGTAAATTAAGGTTTTTCCTATTTATCTAAAGTATAAATAATCTATTATTTTCCAAAAATTTTGAGTGAAGAGTTTTTCCCTTCAAAAACTGTGTACTTTACTTTGTACTATTCTATAATTCATAGCATTATGGCTTGATTCTTTGTTCTACTTTTAATTCTTTCTTCAAAAGATTTGTTATAATTTTCAATATCCCCTACACCTTACTCCCTCAAAAGTCACTAGCAAGGAAAAAATAGAAAACCTTTTTGAATGGAGCTGTAACACAGGGAAAGACTACTGGGAGACCAATCAACCTCGAAAACCAGTAACACCACAAATGAGAACAAATAAGTGGGATGACAGTTAAAGATGTATTGCCTATGTATGACGGGTTCCATGTTATTAAAAGGATACCATCTAGATATTTTTCATAATTTTTCATTTCATTCTACCACTAAGCACTTGCTGTTTATAATCACCAACCAAGAAGGTAAAACTGTCTGGCTATATCTGCATTTTATCTTATTTTTTTCTATTACCTCGAGCAAGTGACATTTAATCTTTTTTGAATTTTCAGGATTTAAGAGAAAGACAAAATATGAAGGGAGATCAGTAGAGTAAAGGGGCCAGGGGAGAAAGGAGAAGGAAGGGGATAATATCGGGGAATGATACTGACCAAATTATATTGTTATATTGTGTGCATATATGAACATGTAACAATGAATTCCACCATTATTACAGCTATAATATACCAATAAAAATATGGAAAAAAGACAAAATAAACTGGTCTTAAGAGTTAGATGACAACACGTTTCACTCTTATTAAAAAGTTATTCTGTCTTAACTATTGTCAGAATTATGAAACTGGTTGAATAAAAACAACAAATTGAACAAAAAATATATTATCTATAACACACAAGCCACACTTTTTAGATTTGTGAGGCATTGGCTATGGACCATAAATGCTCTTTGTTAAAAGGAGTAAGTCACATGACTCAATTGTTCTAACAATTAAAATGTTAATGGCACAATATAGACTTAAAAATATTTGTCTGAGAGGCTGCATCAACCTCCAGGGTATTCACAAACATCAAATTTCTTACACAGAATCGGATTTGCTACACTTAATGCAACAGCTCTGAGACATGCTTTTTCTTCTCTTGGATAGTCTTCCTGGTTTCTGATTTTTCTATTCTGAGTTCAATTTTCTTGTGCTTTCTGTTCTACTGGTTACCAGAAGCTGTGACAATGGCCCACTCAGGCTAAAACTTTTTTTTTTCTACTCTGTACATGAAGCCTTCAATTACTGCCTGCTGAAGCAGACAGAATCCTATTAGTAAGAAAGACGATCATAAGATGCAGTGCCCTGCCCTAGCTGTATAAAAATAATTAGTCCAAAGTTGACAAATGTGTAATGAAGTCGCGCAATCATTATATGTAAGAAATACTGGTTTGAATAAGCCTCCTAAACATCAATACCAAAGCGTTATGATTTGGAGCATTATTCTTCTGAAAGGATTTAAAAATTGTAAATCCTTATTACCTTGAGTTAATATAGTAGAACATTTCAAATGCAGAGAATTTCAAAGTTGTATAAAATTTTATTTTTGACTATAAGACTGTATTTTAAAGTTCAGTTCATTATGTTATTGAATTAATAGTAAGAAAATTTACATGTAACTAGAGTTAGGAGAATTCATCCAAGGCCACATATTTTTCTCTCTTTTTTAGAAATAGTCCAATAATATTGTAGTATTTTCATCTAACATTCAGATGAAGAGTTAACACTGAAAATAAACTACCATCGTAATTAGGTCTATTTTCTATTTTAAACTTATAGAGATGGTATAAACAATTACTCCTGCTCTATCTTATCAATGTCGCATAATCTTTATATTGGAAAACAAAATTTAAAAAATCTAGGTACATTTCCTCAAAGAAGGCACAGAACATTCCAGTTCTTTCATACTACTTCTGATTTGTCTGGTGGTGGTAAAGTGGAGGTTAACAAGAGAAAACCAAATAGTAAAATAAATGAATTCCTGCCCCATTCTTTTTGATTCCTTACAAAATTATCAACCCAGAAGGAAAGAATACCCTTCTTTTCATTTTTACAAGAAAAGTTACATATTACTATTTGCAAACCTGTTACATTATAGGACATTACCTCATAAATGGTTAAATTAAATCAAACTTAAATACAGAATGTTTAAATGAGAAAATCAGCTGTGTTACTTCTAAAATATCCAACTATGCTTTCTACGTAAAAATTAACTGTGGTCCACATTTGTTTTTCAATGAAACGCTGCTCAGTCAGTGGAGTCCAAAGCAGTCAGATAAAAAGCAGTGCTGCCCTCTAGTGGACATCCACCAGTCTGAGAAAGAACTCTGGATGACTAAATAGGTTCCACAATTCTTCAGTTTTGTTGGAGACAAAAATTTGTCATTCTGTAGAAAAGACCTAAGCCTGACATCCCTACACTGACAAATACTTACAAAAAATTCTGTTTTAGCACAGATGAAGTCAGTAAACAGTAGTCTCAGGGCTTATAAAATTAGTACACTAATTTAAATAACATTAAATGTTATTTGATAAGCAAAAATTGTTTTCCACTATGATCTTCCAAAATCGCCCAGAATTTAAATATAGAGCTACCAAGAAAAAAGAAAACAAGTAATAAACAAAAACACTACCCCAAGGGTTAATCAATCTATGAACTGAAAGAGAAATATTTGAGATCCCACTAAGAACTGACTATACCATTTGTGTTTGTAATCCTAGGACTAGTAGAACCTGGAACAAAGATCTTAAAAAGATTTTGAGCAAAGAAGTTACATGCTACAGATGTTATATATATTCTATTAAAGATTATTAAAAAATTGTATGCTAAGGGTGATTAATTGGATGAGTTTAAAGCCTAGAACTGAAAATTGTTCTTAAACTGTATTTTAATTAAAAAATTTTAGTTTTAAACCTGAAATAAACTGCCTTAATATGTTCACAAATTTAAAAGTCAATTACCAGGTTGCTAGGGATACAATGCTCAATTCACAATCTCAGAAGATGCAAGAGGCAAGATGAGTATGAAGTGTGGCAACTCTTTTCAATAATAACATTACATACAAATGTCAGAATATGGGTTAAAATGTGAAATGGTTGAGGCTCCTGAAAAGACAAACTTTAAGTTGTGGTAATACCACTGTAATGTTCTACTATAATAAACATACTATCTTAGATGCTGGGACAGATAATAGAAAAAAATTACATTAAACATTTCACCTGAGGCCTAAGTGTAGCTGAGTAGTAAAGCATGAGTTTTCTGGAATGCACGAGGCACTTGGTTTGATTCCCAGCCCCAATAAACAAACATACCTCACTAGTATCCCTGACTAATCTGTACAAAAGGAAATATATAAACATAGGAAAAACATTTTTAAATGTGTCATGTTGCTACCATTACCTCTTGATAATCCAGGGCAGCTTCAACCTGTGGACTTTGGAATATGTGCCCTATTGGCCAGCACTTAAGAGTACTAGCCAATATGCAGACTCCAAGGCCCTGTCCTGGATATGCTGAAGCTTAGTTTTGGGGGTGGGGTTTCAGGAATCTGAGTTTTACATAAATCCCCACATGATTTTTTTTCTTTTTTTCTTTTTTTTTCTGTAGAGAAAACCCTAGAGGTCCTAAAGCTATAGATTTTTAGTTTTCTGCTTTTTGGTCACTGTAGGATTCCTTAGCACTGTTATCAGAGGACAAGCTATGTAATAAAAGCAAATGCACCTCAGCTTCTACACTGTTGAATAGGAACCTCCGTCTTAAATGCTTACTGGTTTTTTTCAGAAGATTCCAAGTAATTTTTCCTGGCCCTACATGAACCCAGGATTCCCACTGCTGATTCCTCTAATCTCCCTCCTTAGAACACATTAAATCTTGACCTTTTCCCTTTGCAGTCATTCTTATACTGGTGTAAGGCTGTCCATTATGCCCTTTGTATATGCTTGATTTATGGATTACTTTATCAGCATTGACTTAATATATTTAAAGACTTTTACAATGTAAATAGTACATCTCATATTTTAATATGAATATCTAACACAGGAAATGAAGATATTCAACTACATATTTAATAAATGCTTTTAGATGATGACAGACCTTCTCATTTCTATATTATTTCTTATGAAGTGGTAACTGTAATCTGTAAAACACCTGATTGGCACAACCATCATAACTCTACAGATTGCAATAAAATGGTTTTGTTTTCGAAGAGCAGCTTTTTCAAATAGAGAATAAGTACTGCAGACATAAAGATGAAGCTAGTCTTTCAATAGTTTGGCTATCTCCCATTTAGAAAATCAAAACTAAATATCACATAATTTAATACTAGATATACTTTCTCAATTGATCTTTAAGTTTTAACTATATAGGAAATGCTGTAGGTTTCTGAAGTGAATTTCATAAAATCTGTGTTCTGAATTTCATAAAACTTTTGTGCCTTCGACTTTTTCTTAATGGAGGCCATTTTCTGTTAATGTATTGGGAAACAATTTCTTTTAAGTGTTCAATTAAAATTCCAACTTTATATTATTACATACTTCTACATATAAATGAAGGTTTACTCTCTTAGAAATTCTAACATTAAGTATCTCTTTACCTGGTATGTAATATGGAAAATATTAAAAATTTGAAGAGCAGTAAGATAAGTTATTCCCACACTGGATGACACAAATTTTATCCATTGGTTAGACTACACCAATACTTATTATAAATTCTTTAGGAAAAGATACTGAAGGCTTAAACAGAATATAGTCCAGTTAAGAGTAATTTATCATACTGAAATATTAATCTCTTAAAATATTAAGTCAAAATGTTCATACTTGATGTTTTTGGTGAAAATGTCCTAAACAATTATCATTAATAAATACTAGAGTGGCTTTCCTGTTCTTCAAAAAAGCAACTATCACAGAAGAATAAGGGAGTCATTAAAAAAAATCTCATAGGAATTTCAATTTTATTATTAACAAATAATAAATAGGCTTAGAAATAGAGACTCATCGATCCCACAGGGTAACATAATATTGAATTCTATAGTTAAAAACATTAATACACAATTCGATAAAGTGGTAAATTGTTGATTTCTATTATTAAAATGTTATCAGTAATTGTATTTCATTTTTAATGAAATTAAGAAAAGCACTGATTCAAATTTTATTGACAATTATTTACTTTTATTCTAATTGCTACAAGCATGAAAAATGACAAGATTTACATATACAGAATAATTTACATTGACTTCTGTAAGAAAATATAAATAGTGAGGTTTTTATTACCTGGAAGCTTTCTAAAATTTAGAACACTATTATAGTTATACTTTGCCTATAAAAGTAGATATGAAATATTTTCAATTAAGTACGGTAGGATATGAGAGGCAAATTAAGACTGCACAGCCCATCGTTAAGTATAGACAGGCCTTTTATTCACTTTTGACTCTGCAGTAACTTGGGTTCCTCCCCCAAAGTTAAACACCAAATCACTGACAATAGAACTGGAACAGGAAAGTGTCAAGAGAGTGAGGATGTGTATGAGGACCATGAACACTAAGTTTGAGTGCAATCTTTGCATTCTAAAGTCAGATCTAAATGGTTCTCAGTTGTGTGTCCCCTCTATATTAGCATGGGTAATTGAGCACGGACTGCAATTTAAGTAATCTGATCAGGCATTAAGTTCCCAACCACTAAGGCAGGTTACAGGTAAACTAGGCTTTAGAATTACACAAGTGTGCTAGGTGTCCTTCTTAGTCTATCTTCCAGGATGAAGACAGCTTACATATTAGTTAGTTTTGACTTTTTTTCTTCTAAGAAACAACTTGGAAGGCTGCTTTTAGAAAAATAAAACAAACAACCCACATACAAAAACAAAACAAAAGCTAAACTAGATGTCTGAACAAAAACAATGATTACAGCATTTTTTTTGGTACAATACAAAATAACTTTAAAATAAGACTGCAGTAGATGAACACTAAGTAAATGTGTCAGGTAAAATTTCATACCGAATAAGCCAAATTTAGAGCTGATATGTGCTATTTTAAAAAGTAAGTCTTAACAATTCCAAGGACTCATTAAAAAAAAAAAAAAATCACTCCAAAAAAGCTACAAGATTTAAAAAAAATACTAGAAAACTCAGAACCAAAACATTTATTTTTACTGAAAAAGTTTCTGTTCACTTTTCCCCATACTGAACACTAATTGATAGATGAGTTAAATTTGCATGGTGGTTTCATTAGGATGACCTTATATCCATTTTCTTATTTTATCACACCATCCTATGTGAGATAGGCAAGGCTTATTACAAATTGAAGAATAAGATCTCTTGAACAACTTAAGGACTTTCTTATTTCTCTTTCAAAAAAAAATCTATTTTTTGACTAGCACATGAAGTTTTCATTCTACTCTGATTAGTGCAAGTCTGAATAATGGCAGATCAGCTCTTCTGATGTCAAGTCCAGTGTTCTTCCACAGATGTGATGTCACATAATTTCACTTCAATTTCCCTTTTTTTACCCTGTCATCCATTTCTGAACAGATGAGGAACTGAAAGCCTATGAGGAGAAGTTACAACTTGCCCAAGATTATGAAGTCCACTAATGGCAGAACTAGATTTAAAACCCAAATCACCTATGATACTTTTTATATGAGGTATCTCCTACTCCTTCACTAATTGAAAAATAAATTTATTTTGAAAGCTTTGAAGGCCTTCCCTTTGACTCTAAATTTATTTTCTGTAATTAATATTTATGTAAGAAAAGATGCACTAAATATAATGCATAATTTTTTTAACGGCAAAAGTATATATGAGATAGTTTGCATTGATTCTCTTAAGTATACACAGAACTATTTAACAGCCACACAGTTATGGGACAATTATTTTATCTTCACTTCTATTTAAAGTCAGTGGCATTCATAAGAATACAAAGAGAGGAAACATATTAATCACATTTGCTGCTGCCTTTCAGGACAAATGACTAGGATCTCATGCTTCAGATGCCTGGTGGTGAAGAAATTCCTGATCTGAACAGAAGCTGCACTGAGTCTATGCTGGTTGTCTAGCAGCTCTTTATTAAATGGAAACAGACTTAGGGAACTGTTTTCCAAAGGAATCTGTACGTAGTATACAAACACTCCCCCCCCTCAATTAAAAAAGTCCAATTTCACTACTTTATAAGATAGTTCTTCCTAGAAATCCACTGAATCCAGCAAAATAAGATAAACTCTCAAGCACCTCATAAAAGGCAGCTTTACAAATCACTAAGCTGTTATAAAATGTGGATGTACTATGTATATCTCTCAGGAGAAGCCAAGCTGGTACAATATGGAAGCTATGAAATGAGGAAGGGATCTTCATGCAAACCTATCAATCAAGTACACCACTGGAAAAAGGGGGAGGGTACATACAAGTTTAGGGGTGATTATTTCCAAAGCAAATAATGAATTGAAAATTATGTACTTGTACGAGTCATTTCCACACCATGTGTTCATGAACCCACCTGTGTATATTATCTTGGCCAGAAGGTACTGCACCGACGTTGGCTACATTTACAACCTTCTGAAGGACCATGGATGGAGTGAAATTCTGGGGTGCAGCAATAATTATAGCAGAAGTTTCATTCATTCCTGTCAGCATTCCTGTAAAAGAAAAATAAGGCTCCCTTTTACTGATTTCTTTACAAAAGTTACCTAAACAATTTTAAGCTCAGAGCCAAAAGTTAAAACTTTTCCCAACAAAAGAAATATCACTTGAGAATGTAATTTACAAGATGATTATTACATTTTTAAAAAAATTCCAGTATTTATATAAAAAATGCAGCCAAAGTCACTCTTTACAAATCTAATTTTTACTATTATTGGATAAGTCATCATAATCACAAATACGAAATTTCCGATTTACGCAACCTGGGTTTTTGCTTTTTAAGAATCTATTTATTTATTATTACTATTTTTTCTATTCATTTAAAGATCAGCCAAATGCTGCTTGAGAACAAATCAAAGTGATACTGGAATAACTAGCAGTATTACCTGATGAATGGCATCAGTATGAAAGATTAAAGTTATCTCAACAATGACTGGAAATCGCTGACAGTCATGTGGTTCTTGAAAATGAACAAGCTTTCTAAGGCACACTGAACAAAAACCATATTTGCCTAGTGAATGAAACTACAAAAACAAAAACACTAACCAAATTTTACAAAGTAAAATGTTTGTAAACAAAGGGGAAAAAGAGAATAGAAAAATCTTGAGATGTTTCAAATAATATTTAAGAAAAAACTAAGTTAAGCAAAATTATGAGTAAAAGTCATAATAGGCTTATCATTAACATCAGAATTTCATGTAAAAATGTTCAGTGAACAAATTCAAAATCATACCACACTGTTGGAAAAAACATTAAAAATTAGCATTCAGGTTAAAACAATAAAATAATTAAAATAAATGTCATCTACTTGAATCTGTGCTATAAGTCATGGATAACTAGTGGTATTTATTAAAAACAATAACCATTTTCAGACATTTGATATGTGCACAGCAGTTTACAAAATTTAAAATGAGAATGGTAACATCTGATTTTGTTTTCGAAGGACCTTGTTATCTTCAGGCCTATATATTTTATTTATTTATTGCAAATATAATCCAAAAATTTTTTTAATATAATCTAAAATTTTAAAAAGTCCCTCTGATTAACAGTATGAAGATCCTGTAAAAAGACTTATGCCATCAGATACAAAATAGAACTATCTAGCTTCTAACAGGGAGCAGTTTTTACTAACCACTTTCAAACTCTGGGAACACTATGTTCTGTCTTAGGCTGTTTAACTTCAACATTAGGCAAAAGCTTTAAAAACTACACAAGCAGTCAAACACTGCTTTTAAGTAAAGCACAGGGGCTGACATAACACTGCTGAGAGATGTGTGTACTCATTTAGGATTTAAACCTTCTCCATTAAGCTCTATTGAAGAGCAACTGCTGAATAAATGAATGCAACTATGTTTATGTTAAAAGCCTGTTTCCCGCAGCATGTAATTAAAGGAAATGTTGTACAAAGCCAGTACTTTTGTCAAGCTCCTGTAAATGGAAAGATGGATAGCACTCAGAGAAGTGAATGCATTGCTTCATATTTAACCTTAACACTCTTGTCATTAATGGTTTGTCTAACTTGTTCTATAAAAGACAAGGTACTGCTCCATTGAAGTAAAATTAAAAAAATCAACTAAACCATGCTTTTCAGAACAGAAGATTCATTATCGTCAGCTAATGTATTGGCATAAAGCAAAGTAACATCCTATCAAGTAAGGCACACATTCAATCTGCCTTCCCACCCCCCTTTATTTTTAACTCATGCTGTTTTATTGTTATAGGCAATTTGTACCACTCAGCATGACAG
>NC_136466.1:107700283-107737783 GCF_902686455.1 Sciurus vulgaris | reverse complement strand
TCATGTAAAGTTTTAAAAATTGCTGACTATACAGCACTTAAATATGCCCTAGTTTTATAAATGTTATCCTTAACACCTAAAATCAGTGTTATTTCCCAATATTCAAATACATATAAAAAGAAGTCCCTCATTTTTATTAGAAGGTGTGTTTGACTCTGAACAACATACAGGCTATTAGTATTTGTATTCTATCAAACATATTTTCTTTTCAGGTGTATATTTAAAAAATGCTTCAGCCCCAATTTATTCAAACAAAACATTATAATACAGAATTAGGTTAAGAGAAAATTGAAGTCTTTTAAACACTATAATCAGGACTTTATTTTGAAGGGTAAGGAACTGTGTGTGTGTAGGAAAAATATATTAGTAGGACATGAAAGATAGTTCTATAATTTAAAAAAATACAGAAAGATTTATAGTGGTAGGATATTAGTAAGTCCCCAGTTCCTGGCATTTTCATTAATATAAAATATAGTAGTATATTATCTGGTTGATGAACTACAATTCTTAGAATTGAAAAGCTGATTAAGAATAAATTTATTATTTTAAAAACATATTAGTCAATTTTCAAGTATTTAGGAATATAAATAAATACTTTTAAGGTCATTTTATGAGTGGAAAGCATTAACAAAAGCAGGAAGATTGTGTGCTGACAT
The DNA here is from genome assembly GCF_902686455.1 of Sciurus vulgaris. Lineage (NCBI taxonomy): Eukaryota > Metazoa > Chordata > Mammalia > Rodentia > Sciuridae > Sciurus > Sciurus vulgaris. Next base: position 107,737,127 of record NC_136466.1, on the reverse strand, counting down.
CTGTTAATGGCTATACGTGTGCATGACAATTTTAGAGACAGGTCAGAAAAATAACATTTTTTGGTACATCAATTTCTAATAAACTGTAGTATCTCTCACCTTGCTCTTTCTTAAAATCTTTTTCTGACATGGCCACAGGTAAAAGCAGTTCTCCAACAGGTGGCTGAATATTAACATTGAAGCAATCATCTTTGGTGCTAAGGAAAAAAAAAAAAGCCGACTAAATGTTTAATAAATAAATATACCTGTTAATATTATGCAAATAGATGCAATTAAAGCATATGCCAGGATTTAAAGTATACTTGGTTTAAACATCACAGCTAAAAAGCCTTGAAAAATTTCTCAAAAATATTGTTTGCAGAGAAACACACCTGTTAATCAGCTTTTTAAAACACTAAACTGCATGCTCACAGTAAATTACATCATTTGACACAACTTTTATTTATTTATTTTTGGTGTTGGGGACTGAACCCATTTTATCCAACTGAGGACACCTACAACTTGGCAAAGAGCTTTAAAAACAGCAGCAAGGGTATATAACCATTATCAGTAGAGGAACACTTCAGGCAGCTTATAGAGAAGTACTATTTTATCTTTACTTTCGTATACTTAGAGTGTACAGGATGAAGTGTCTTAGTCTTCAATGGTTTAAGGTATCTTTTTAATAATTAGATCAATGTTGGGGGCTGGGGTTGTGGCTCAGTGGTAGAGTCCTTGCCTAGAATGTTTGAGGCACTGGGTTTGATCTTCAGCTCTGTAAATAAATAAATAAATAAAGGTATTGTGTTGATCTACGACTAAAAAAAAAATTAGATCAGTTTTTAAAAAAGAATAAAAGGCAGTGAGCATGCTGCATTTAGATAAATGTTCACCTGCAAACTTACTTTCTTAATTTAAAAAAATTTCTTATTTTCTAGTAGTGTTTCCTATTGACATTATTGATCAACATGTATAAAATTTACTATTTTAAATGACAGGAAATGAAGAATTTAAGAAAGCCAATCTGCTTTTCATAGTATCAGATAGAGTAAGCACGTTTATTTAACTTAAATCTCAAGTCATTACCATCAATAAAACATTACTAAATGTGGTGTAAATATTTTACAGTTAGATACTTCAAGTTGGGTTGATGAATTTATTAGGAGTGTGTTTTGCTGCATAAGTTCTTGAGAAACAGGTGTTTATTGTTTAAAATGCAAGTAGTCTTGGAGTTACCAGCCAAGGCTCATTAAGTGGCTGAAAGAAGCATTTAGGGACCAGTTCTCTAGCCTTTCATTCAACTGTCCACGGAAGGTTGGTTTTTCTCACGGGGCCAGATGGCTGTGGTATCTCCAGGTACCACTTTTACATTTCAGTACAAGACAGAAGGGTAGTGAGGAAAAAGTGGTAAATAAATGAGCCAACCAAATAGTTCCTTTTTACCAGGAAAGCAAAAGTTTTCCTTCAAGTCTCACAGACTTGTACTTTGAGGTTACAACTGGATCCTATGAGATCTGTGGGAAGGTGAATGGGGAGCTGCGGATCATGGATAAGGCACACCAAACAGTTGAGAATTTACTTGAGAATTTACTCAAGGGTGAGGTATGAACAAATAATTTAGTAGGAAGAAATAATGTAAAATCTACTTTAATTTTATGCTTTTATGAATTGTATTCTTAAGAGTTGCCTTATATTTTTGGTAAGTGGACAGTCTAAGGCAAACCAATAAATCCTGTTTATTAACTCAATAAATGTTTACTGAATAGAAATTTGGTCCTAGAAATTTGGTGAATGAATATATGGGGATTTAAAGACATTGCCCTTAAAACTCACAAGTGTATTGGGAGGGCAAGAAACTTTGGTTATGATGATATGGCACGTGCTACAATAGAGATGCATGGGTGGCAGTAGAGTTTATAGAAGAGGGACTAGTTCATCTGTAGGAATGAGGACATGCTTATTTCTAAGAGGAGAGACAGGGTCATTCTGGCAATGGTGGAGCCTGATGTGTCGAGAGATGAGACTGGTGGAACATTGTAAAGAGCATCATACACAACGTGACCATTCATTTCAGTTCTCTCAGGAATGCCCCAGTGCATGGCTACTGTCTTGGAATCCGGTCCAGTTTGTGCCTCCTTTCACTCTGTACTGATTTATGTGATTAAATACATGGGATACTTCACCCATATGACTAAGAGAAAAGTGTTTCAGTATTTCTTGAAGCAAATTGAAGCAATGGGAATAACTAGTAGAGACTTTAGGCACTGGAAAGTAACTGATTCCATTTGTATTTCAGAAACTGGTGGCGAGTGTCAGGTGGAGCAAAGGAGAAACCAAATGGAGGCACATTGGTTAGAGTCTAACTTAGTAGTGGAAACAAGGCTTTTTAGTGTGTATTTTACTTTAGAAAATCCTATCAATGATCTAAAGAGGCAACTTACTTTACCCCACATTTATTAATAAAGAAAACTGAAGAGAAACTAAACACTTACCCAAGGTCACACAACAAGTAAGTGGCAGTGTCAGGGATTGAAACGAGGGGTATCTGACTCAAAGCCCATGCTTCTTCCACTATATTATGCAGTTTCCCCTAGGGTGGGTAGCACCATAGGGAATGGGGAAGATGGGATATTTTATGGATATTTTAGAATTAGAAGGGATAGACCAGGTGATGGATGACAGAAAGAGACTTCTAAGTTTCTAATGTGAACAAAAGGGTGGATGACAATATGTTAAAGAGGAGGAATTTAACCATGTTATATTTTAACCACATTATATAAACCATGTTATATTCTGAGAAAAAGTGAGTAGCCCAGAAAGAGATACCCAGCAGATAATTAGGAATACGAATCAAGAATTAAAAAAGCAGGGCAGAACATAAGAGTTTGGAAGTAGTAAGAATGGTATAGGGAAGAGATGAAGCAGATCTTCTCTTACAAGTAGAGAAGATCTCACAGAGAAAGAGGATATAAGGAGAAAAAGATAAAGTGCAAACCTGGGGAAGATTTGCCTTTAAGTAAAAGTGGAAGAGCAACGTGCAGAAGAGATGGGGAAAAAGTGAACAGGGAGAAAAGGGGTGTGCCAAATATTGCAGGGAGGCAAATTAATTAAGCAAGAAAAAGAAGCAAGTGTAAATGCTGACCTTAAGCAAGGCAGATCAGGTTGGAGAAAATGCAGATGGGAAGAGTGGCAGTGGAAGAAGGCAGAAAAAACAGCAGATACCTCCTGAGGATGAAGTGGCAAAAGAATGCTTAAAGCAACTTGAGCATGTTTAAAGTCAGAGGCAAAAGAACCAGTGAAAAGGAAGAAACAAAGGAGTTCAGACATAGCAGGGTCTTAGAAGAGGTGAAGAGGTTGGGACGAAAAGCACAAAAACTAGGTGAGGGAGTTGTCCCAAATGGAGGAGTAAACTGCTTCACAAACAGCAGAGGAGTGGTGAAGACAGAAGTATGGAGGGTAGGATGCTTGAAGGATGAGACAGCCTGATGGAGTGGAAGGCTAAATCACTTAAGAGAAATACACAAAGGCTGATGAAAGAGTAGATGGATATGTATACATACCTACATGAACTGTGTGTACGTGCGTGCGTGCGTGCGTGCGTGTGTGTGTGTGTGTGTGTGTATGTGTAAATTAAAATTACAAACTAATTTAGTGTGAAGCACAACATTTCAGCTTTAAACTGCTGGATCCACTGATGTTCTCCAAAGTGGGAGGGAGACATGGAAGTGGAACAGCCATCAAGTGACCATGAAGATGACCAGTATATATGGTAACACAATTGGCACATGAAAAAGAAGGTAGAAAACCTTATACTCTGAAGACATTGTGCAGTTACTTGACCAGCTCTGTGCTGCTGACCTCTGTACTTTTTGTTCTAGGAGAATAATAAAACCCGTATTTGATAAAGCCACTACAACTGGATTTTTCTCAGATATAGTGGAATGCAAAAATCTAATATAACTAGTACATACCATACTTTATAAATCAGTCTCTTTTCTAAGCAAGGTTTGGTTTATAATTAAGTAAGATGGAATGTTTCCTCTTTATTAGGGGAAACTATTTTCATTTACATGAGTATTCTAAGATGTCCTCTGGTTTTCTATGCACCTCCTTTTTTTTTTTTTTCAAATAATTTACCTTCTTTTTCATTTGCTTCTCACTCCTTGTAGCTTTTCTTTTCCTTTTTTTCCATATCTCTTAAACATGGAAGAAATAGATATCTTCATTTATACATATATATCTCAACATGGATAGGAAATGGTGAAAATGACTAATGACAGATATAAATTTATTAGAATTAGGTTTTGAAATCAATGAAGTATTATTATTAGAGTGGCTCTAAATAGCCTATCTATGTTGGATCAGATGACATAGTAGTTTAATGTGAGGTACCTGTGTATCTGTGAGATATAAGGTGTACTGCCTAGAATCTCATTTCAGACTCCTTTCAAACTGGTAAATTTTTTAGGTAAGAGAAACAGAGACACAAATTTCCTCATCTATGAAGTAAGCATAGTGACACTTACTTTACAGGGTTTTTTTTTTTTTTTTTAAACTACTAAATGAAATAAAATACCCAGTATATAATCTACATATATAATAGGAAAGTATCATTATTTAAGCATTCCCCCACTGATTATCATTGCTATTTTCCCCTATTATAAATAATATCCTTGAATAGACCTTTTTCTGTACAAGGGCAAATATGTCTCTAGGCTTGATAATCTAAAAATGAAACTGCTAAAAGAAAAATGAGTATTTAATATTTTGATAGACACTGCCAAATTGCCCTAAAAAGGTGGTGTCTACTCAAAGTCACACAAACAGTATGTTTTTCTCCATCTTCCTTGTCAATACTAGATACTAAATTATTGTGAAATTTTGCCAATCTGATGAGTTATATGTTTTAATTTTTTTCCTGAATATTAGTAACACTAAACATCTTTTTGTTGGGGGGGGGGTACTAGGGATTGAACCCAGGGGTGCTTAACCACTGAGCCACATCCCAAGACCATTTAAATTTTTTTTTTTTAAATTTTTTATTTTGAGACAGGGTCCCTCTAGGTAAGTTGCTAAAGCTGGCTTCAAACTCACATCCTCCTGCCCCAGCCTCCTGAGCCACTGGGATTACAGGTGTGTGCAACATCGGGTCTGGCACTAAACATCTTTTTAAGTTTATTTGTCATTTATTTTCTTGTAAGTTCCTTGTTCTCAGCATTTTTTTAAACCACTTTTCTATTGGATTTTTCAGTGATTGTGAGAATCCCTTATATTTTGGTTATAAAGCTTTTGTACATTAAATATACTGCAGTGTCTCATTTTCTGTTTGTGGCATCTACTTTTATTTTTTGTAAACAAGTTTATGTTTTTTCAGTGATGGGGACTAAACTAAGGGCCTCGTGCAAGCACTCTACCACTGATGATGCCCCCAGTCCTTAAATTATTGATAGCAGAATCTGAGAGTCATTCTTCTTTATATTTTCTGGTTATTATAACTTGCTTATGGCTTCTGTACTGAAAGAATATGAAAATATTTTATCTATATTATATTTAAATACCTTTATAGGTTTTTGTTTTTGATGCTGGGGATGAACCCAGGGCCTCGTGCATGCCAGGCAAGTGCTCTACCACAGAATTACACCCTCAGTCCTCACTTTCAAGTTTTAATGATTAAATCATAAATCCATCTGGAACTTATTTTGGAGTAATCTGTAGAAGGAAGCTACCTTCATTTTTTTTCCCCAATAATAGTTCTCATGTCAGTTACTTAAAGATCCATTCTTTCCCACGGATTGAAATGACATACCAAATTTCTAAATTCTCTATTTTATTTCACTGTGCCAATACTAACAATATCAATGAAAATATTCTTGTAGCCTTAGGAATATTTTAAAATAATTACAGAGAGCGACCTCTCTTTCTTTCTGTCCCTCACGCCCCGCTTTTTTTTTTTTTTTTATCACTGCTGGGGATTGAACCCAGGACTTAGTGCACACTATGCAAATACTCTACCACTAAGCTAGTCCCTCCGCCCAGAAATACTTTTGTTAAATTTGAAAAAATTGTTTTGAATTTTCTTGGATAATTTCCAGCTGAATTTTAGAAATATGGAAAGTTTTTTGAAAAGGACTATTGGAATTTAGCCTAGGATCATAAGAAATTTAAAAAGTTACTGGGGGCTGGGGAGATAGTTCAATTGGTAGAGTGCTTGCCTTGCAAGCACAAGGCCCTGGATTCGATCCCCAATGCTGCAAAAAAATAAAAAAATTAAAAAAATAAATAAAAAAAATAAAAAGTAACTGGAAGGACAATACTTTCTCCCACTTAAGACCATGTATATTTATTATTTTCTTATTTCTTATTTCTTTTTCTTTAAATTTTATTTATATCTGCTTTTATGGCTTTTAGAAGTTTCAGGTTCCCCCTCCCAACCCCCACATAAGTATTTGTATTTGTATTGGTTTAAATGAGTTCCAAGACCTTGTACTTGTCTTTCTGTATCGACTACAACTTTCATTATAATGTGAAAAAAAGACATCATTTAAGTTCACCAACCCAAGAGATGTACACATTTAGGTGTTATTCTTTTGGGTTTTAAAATCAGGGATGCAGACTTACAAAAGTGATATGGGATGATTTCCTTCTTTTTCCTTTGTTCTAGAAAAGTCTTTGCTTTATTCCTAATTTTTAGTTTTTGAGGAAATCATTAGTTTCATCTAAATATTCTAATTTTTGGTATAGAATTATGCATTACATTGTTTTGGTTTTGCTGCCTTTCTCCTTTTAAGATTTAGTTTTCCTGCCTATCTCCTTTTAAGTCTTTGTGTCTTCTCTTTTTTTAAATATATATATATATATATATTAGTTGTAGATGGACACAATACCTTTATTTAATTTTATGTAGTGCTGAGGATCAAACCCAGGGCCTCACACATGCTAGGCAAGTGCTACCACTGAACTACAACCCCAGCCCATGTTTTCTCTTTAATGATACTAACATATATATATATATATATATATATATATATGTAATATATATGTGTGTATACATACATATATATATATAATTTCATACAACCTATAAGTACTTTTTAAAATGTTTTTCCATAACTCAGCAAACAAGGAATTCTTTGTAAATACACATATCTTAGATAAAAACTGATAACTAAATTATTAAAATTTTTTATCTACCACTGTCTGTGTGCTGTCCTATTTATTCTTCCTCTTTCATGTCAATTTCTGATGTGTGTGTTAAACATATACCATGATCATGGCTCTGTCAATTTCTCTTAATATTTGTATTAGATTTTGCTTTATAAATTATGAAGTTATGTGGTTTAAAGGTTTATGACATATTTTCTTGGTGTACTGCAATGAACAGGAAATATTTTAATTAAATTTTTTCTGGTTCTAACACATCTATTTGATAAACACACATACATTTCATCTTTCTATTTTCAACAATTCTGTGTTATTCTGTTTTAGGTAGGGCTCTAACAGCATTTTTTTTTTACTTGTTTGATATAAGCAGAATTTAACTCATTAATATGGATTGAGAAAACTAGACTGTGTGGTTTATATGGCCCCTGACAGTTATTTTATTTAGTTTTCTATTTACCATGCCTTTTCTCCCTCTCCAATTTAGTTAAGCTGATCAAGTTTTAATCATTCATTTTCTTCCTCCATTTAGTTGTTTGGAAATTATCATACATCATATTTTGATTATTTTAGTGGTTATACTTAATATTTTAAATCATATTTAAATTATTTCTGCCATTAGTTGATCCTCTTGCTGAGCATGACCAGCACTGGGAAAATCATCACTCATTCTCACACTTGTCCTCGTTGGAATTTTGGTTCCAGTTTATTATTGATATTTATTTTTCCATATTATGTGTCAACCACTATTCTTACAAGTAAAATTCCTGACCCACTGTTTTTTTTTATTCTGTCTTTTTCTGTCTCAGATTTTTAAAAAATCTTCTACTACAATATTTCTTTGAGCAATCCTTTCACAAAGGGTTTGTAGGTGGTAAACTGATAGAATCTTTGCTTGTCTGAAAAATGTCTATTTTTCTATCCTCAAAATTTTTAAAGGTCAAGTCCTTTGTCTTGTGGTTTCCAGAACTGATGAGAGTACTGATGAGAAATCTTATTCCATTCCCATTGTTCCCTCTTAGGTGAGCTGCTTTATTCTATACTCTGGTAGATAATAGGGTAGTTTTCTCCTTATCAAAAACTTCAACAGGATAAAGTCTTTTTGATAGTCTTTCACAATCATCCTATTTGGCCTTGAGCAGTCCCCTTCAAACGGAAAGTTTATGGGTTTCATGGCTTTAGAAAATGCTCTTCTATAATTTATTTCTTTTTTCTTCCTTCCAGTTCTCCTTATCAGATAAACTGATTCAACTTTGTTTTTTATTTGCCATCTCTGTCTTTTTGCTTTCTATTACATTTGATTTCCCTGACTCTCTCTTCCAGAACACAAAATCAGTATTCAACTGTGTCTACTCTATTGTGTATCTTACTGTATTTCTTTTGATGTATTTTTAAATTGCCAATAATACTTTTAAATTTTCTAATTGTTTCTTTTTCATGACAAGTACGTTCTTGCTTTTTGGATTTAAGTACACATTGTGATTTTTAGAGAAACCTTTCACATTTTAAGATCATCTTCTGCCTTCACAGTATGTCTTTGCATTCATCTTAAACCTTCTCTTTGAAGTTGTTGCTTTCCTTCAAAGGTTTGATCATACTAAACTGTCCAATAACACATGTAATGAAGGACAGGGCTTATTTAACACACAGAACAAATTCTACTACCTATCAACTATGAAATTTTAGGTCAATTCCTTAATCATTTTGTGCCTTATCTTACTCACCTGTAAAATGGGGTGATACTACCACTTTAAGGATTGTTGTGAAAATTAGACAAATTGACAGATATAATTCCAAGTGTTCAGAACAGTGCCTCACACACTGCAAGGCACTGATGAGTATCAGTGTCCACTTACTACTATGAAATCTAGTCTCTTCCCGGGGTGAAGACTGAATGGAGTATTTTTTAAGTGCATGAGATACTGATCAGTTTCATGGACATGAAGCTGGGAAGCAGGTAGGAAAAGGTTATTCCCCCCTGTCCTCCAACAAACATTAGAATTGGCTTTAACATAGTGGTAGAAGATTTTCGAATATAACCTGTTTCAACAGAACTGCATTTTATCTCAACTCTGAAGATCCCACTTCTTTGACACTCTCAAACCCTGCTCCTGCTCCCTTAGGTCTCCAAATCCATACCAGAAGTTCTTCCCCACCAGGAAAGCTGTTCATTTTCTTCATAGTGCTATGTTTAGGCCTTAAATTAAATGTGCATGTTGTCTGATATTAGTGGTAATGTTGGGAAACTGAAGGTTGCAAGTAGGTCTTTTAATTTCCTCATAACTACTTTAAGACCCCTAACTTTTCTTTTTCACTTATTCACTTTGTGCTTGATATTTTGACATATATTCTTACCATTATACTGGTTTACTCCCATGAATATTTTGTCCTGTTATTTTTATTTTCTGTTATTGTTTGCATTTTCCCATTTGCTTTCCGTCAATAATTCTTCACAATTTTTTGTCAGCTAATGACATTCTTTCTTATTATCTTTTAGTGCTCATTCTCCTTCAAAGAATATATTTTCTGTGTTTTTAATTGATTTGGGGGCAAAAAAGTGGAATCAAATGCTCAGTCCTCTAACTTAAGCCATGCCATATTATTTCTCACACTGGTTAACAACATATTTTATGTGTTAATCACAAGGATGGGGAATTGTTTATACACTGTGTTGGCTTTTAAAGAGATATATTTATGTCTATTATATGCATTTTCTATCTCATAAATTTAATCAAGAACTTAATTTGATGACTACTTAAAATGCAAAACAAAAAGGAAACATTAATGCTTATCAAGTATCCACAGAACTATGTAACTATAAATAATAATTTTCTCTATCTGAGAGACCATAATGATAAAGAATTAATCTAAAGTAGAATCATTTTACTTTTATAAATAGAAGAGTACCTGAAAGTCCATGTTCTCAACAGTTTTGAAGACTTCTTATCAAATAGGCTCTTATTACCCATAATTTTATGTATTGATTTGTATAATGTATTTTGAGGAAAAAATTCAATATCAGCCTTTCTTGCCTTTTTTCTTTTTATTGAACTACCAAGACTAATACAGCACATCACTAAGCAAAAAGTGCTATTTACTATGCAAAAGGCACAGTCAGTGATTGGCACCTAAGACCAATTGATCTACCCATTACCACTATCTCCCTACCCCCACTAGCACTACTATGAAGCTATTGATTTAAACACTGTCGATCGGTTTCCATTTTCTGATTTTGGGCAGGCCAATTAAGAAAGTGAGTAATTGTGATTACACTGCTTCAGGATCAATTACATTTGATGCAAGACAAAGTGCTCTTTTCAGAATACACAAAAAATTATTTTTGATCTACTATGCTTTTGTGTTTAGTAAAATCTAGAATAAATAATTTATACTTTCACAGTCAAGAAACATATTAATGTAAGAGCTTCTAAAAGCTAAGGCTATTTTCTACAGAAAATAAATTTATCATTTTCCTAAAACTAAGAGAAATTGAGAAAAATAATTCACTTATACTCCCTGACCTAAAAATCAAACACTATCTGCATATTTATTCCTAAAAAGAGTCTTAATTGGGTAAGATAAAAATGCACATCCTGTCTAACAAACCAAAAAGGAAGTGTTTGTAATAAAAATACTGAAAAATAAGAACCTACCTGATCATACAGAAATCAAAAGTTTCTTTGTATAGGTTAATAAGATAAAGGAATTTTTTTAGTTTTTAATTTTGTTATGCTTGGTACATGAGCTTTGTCATTGGGCTCACATTGTCCAAATCATTAAAATGAATATACCTCTGGTGTTGGAGGCAAATCTATTTAGAGTGATGTTACTCATAGTCTGGTGTTCAGTAATATTGATCTGTGTTGTTTGTCTAATAGAAAAATAATAAACAATTACTAGGCAATGTTGGGAAAAGTAATCAGGTTTTATATATCACTAATATAGCAGACCTCCCAAAACATAAAGGTGATGATCTGCATAAAATCAATGTGTTATGCTACATTGCTTATATTCATCACAGCAGGGTCTCTGAATAAAAGGTATAACACTAGTCCTGAATTACTGATAAATTGAAAAGGTATGTGAAAATGAAGGTTTCATATATTTAATCTATAAATTTATTTTAAAATGTCTTTGTCTTAAACTTAGAGATTTTTAATAACATTCTGTTTTAAGCTGACTAAAATAAGCTGTGATAAATAAAACATCTCAGTTCTTTCTAGGATAAAAACAAAGCAACTTCAACTTGAATCAAAATAATAAATCCTATCCTATATCATAGAAACATAAAAGAAAGTAATTCAAAGATAATTCTCAAAAATCCATGTATATAATAACATTGTACTAATTTGCTAATGACTTCTGAATTTCATCAGAAATGTATACAACATTATACAAAAACAATAACAACAATAAAATCTAATCCTAAAAAAACTATTTTGAATGGTATTCAGCTATGGAAACTTTGCCAACTGTGTAAGTGTTCCGTTTTGATTTTTATCAAAACAGTTTATAAATTAATGTAAAAAGGAGAAAATGTATGGGTTTAGAATCAATAAATCTCTAAGAAGCTCAATGTCTCTCAAAATGACATGTTGTCTCAAAAGGTAACTTCTCTGCCTATTCAATAATATTATTAAAATTTAAATTTCTCTTGAATTTTCTAAAACTATAGGATCGAAATAAGTAAAATATTATTTAGCAGTAGTTTCTTTCTTTAACAAACCATGAATTTCAATTACATATATGGTAGACTATAATGGTTAGGTATGTAAGAAATAATGATTATCTTCAACCAACACGCACACAATTTGTTCAACTATTCCATGGCAAAGAAAAACAATGTCAAAGAAAAAACACATTTGTTTAAATGTTTTCAGTCTCACAGAAAAAATCTGTTGAAAGCCTAGCTTTTGATCCACTATCCTTTACAGGTAATATAAAAAAACAGAAGAACAATTGAACTTACCACAACTGGAAACTGGCAGTCTGTGTAGAATCACAAAAGTCAATACCCATTGAAACAGTAATGGATCCCTTAGGCTCCAGAGAGTCTAGGAAATAAGATAATTTAGACATGAAAACAGGGATGTGAAAAAGAGGCAAACTAAATACTGAATGTTTATGTAATATTATGTAATTTGGCTAAAATAGAGAGATTTAATAATGTCATAAAAAAATTTCAAAGTAAGAATATTAAAAGAAATTATAACCTCACTATTCTGAAGGTTTTTTTTCTTTTCATAAGTTAATTCTGCTCATTCTCCAATTCACACCTCCAACTCATATCTATTTGTTTCAGAAACACGTCACTTCCTGAGAAGTATTGTCCTTGTAGGCATAGAAAGTGAGAAGGAAATAAGTGTTCCTGCTCGAAACATCCATAATGGACTTTTGGAGCTTATAAAAGATTATGCATTTATGCCACTGTGGGACTCACTATTCTATCTAATTAATATGCACCGATAAAAACAATTATGCACTTAAAACTATACAATATTTATTCTAGATATAAAAAGCAAATTTTAAACAAGTTTCACATTTTCAATTGAAAAAAATCTAAAACTTAAAAATGCAAATAAAAGGAAAGTTGGAAGAAATTAAGAAGCATTCAGAAATTAACCAAGAGACTGGCATTATTTGAATCCAAAACAAGTCTAATTGCATTAGTCAAAGAATTACTGAAAGAAAATTCAATGGTAGGTTCATTATCTTGACAAGACAAATAATAAAATAACATTTTATACAAATGGAATTTCTGAAGCTTCAACTAACCTAAATAACTATACCAAATATAATTTTTTTTCAGTTCACAATAATAAAACTTAAGATAACACAAATTCCATTCTGCTTATGATTCCAGGCTAAACCTTAGACTAATTGGGGGCAGCTTTAATATCTATATTCATGTATAAAATACATATTTTTAAATAGAAACAATCCACTTTTGATTTCTGCTTTTCTCAGGATCTTCATATGGCTTTCGCCATACCAGACAACAACCTTATATTTAGCTTTATTCTATATACATCTTGTCAGTAGCAGTTATATTTTAGCAGGCACATTTCTAATTCAGTAGACTGTGACGATCCCAGGTTTGTTGGTAAGTATGACTTCCATTTAATACTAATCATGGACAGAGAGATGATACAGATGGGACAAAAGAATAATTCAATAAGCCTGATATATTAAGAATTATGTTTATAACTCATAGGCTCACTGAAGACTAGGTATGCTAAAAAGACACTTGTTTGATGGTGATTTTAAAATATTATTGGCTTGCTCAGTGGTATGTTGGTTTGCTAGATTCTGGTTTGAATTTTGATTGTTTATAAACCTAACATTTGCCAATATTCTCCTCCAGTATAAGATTGCTGCCTAAATTTTTGGCAAATGGGCTTTATCTGTAGGGTTAAAAAATATGTATCACATTACATCTGTTTCACAAATAGATCTCTTCCTGATATTTCCATGTCTCCAAGAGCTATGTGCTGTTGTGTATCAGTTCAAATTTCTGTCACTCTCATTGCTCAAGGTTTTTTTTTTTTTTCTCCATGCTGGAGACAGAATGGATCTCAAACATGCAAAACAAGCATTCTACCTCTGAGCTATATCCTCAGTCCTAAGATTATTCTTTAGTGGGTTCTTAATACTGACTCTATGCTATAAACATTACTGGGGTTTGGTCTTGTTTGTGTGTGACACCACATTGGTAGCAAATGTCCTCATCTCTAAACAAGATAGCATTTATGATTTAGATTTCTCTACATCATGTATTCTTGTATTTCATTTGACAAAGTGACAGCTCTCAAGATGCCATGTTGAGAGCTCTTTGACACTGTTTGATACTATCTTCGGTCTTAAGATAATTAACTGTGAGCTTAGTGCCATGATAATTCTGGAGGACAGTTCATGATCAATGGCATGTTTTATTATATGAACGCTTCAAGAGCAAAATGATCAGCATAAAATTATTCATACAATAGATTTTTATAATATTTGGAGCCTACTAATTTGAGAAAGCTTACCCAGTTAGATAACTATATTTGGATAGTGCTTCTGGATTATTGCTATGTATTTCAGATGGCTGTGTAAAAATAGCTGCAAAACACTATTATATCACACCATTGATAATGAAAAATGAAATCACCCAAGGTATCACCTACTATGATGTGTCAGTTGTGTAGTAACTAGTGAAATCTTCAGTGAATGCAAATTTGTCAACTTTAATATAAAATCACTGAATATAGCACCAATGGATTGAGGCTATTAATTCATTCTTTTTTAAAATTTCCAATATACTTGGTCTCATTGAGAAAAATGATACATTATTCTTAATATTCTTGCAAGAAATTCAGTTTCATGCTACAGGCAGGGCAAAATTTAGAAAAAGTCATCATACATTATAGACAAAAAGAAGGCTGACTGGTAACAAACAAGAAAACTGCTGAACTTTTAAAATGTGCATACATGCTTAATAAATGAAACACTTTGCCTCCCTTATTTCATAAACAGCATTTGTTTTTTGTTGCATTCTTAAGATGTTTTGGGGGGACTAATTTGGGTATATCATACTCTGTAACCCTACTGTAACTGTTGGAAATAGAGTCTAGGTGGTATTGTACACAAATACATACTACATGCGAAAGAACACTCTATCTTAAAAAGGTATTCAATAAATGCCAACAAAGGGAAGGAGACATTACAGTCATAAAAATCTGCCTAATAATGGAAAAGAAAAGCTTATAACTAGCACTGAGACAATGGTATATATATTCATATTTTATTTCTGTGTTAAGGTCATACTATGAAATTTATTATATTTATTTCTTCTATTCTACATAGGCCAACAAAAGGTCAACTCATCAACTCATTATGCCATCCCAAGGAAACATTAAGACTGTTCTACCATTTTAACCTTTGGATAACATTTTCAACCTTCAGACAATTCATATATCAGCTGCTTGACACTTCTAAAACTAAACTAAATTTTTAACTAGGTAAAAAAGCACTAAAAGAGATCACAAATTGGTATATTCTATAATTCCTTGACAATATACTAACTTCACAAGAACTCCATAAAAATTAGGATATCTGTATTCTTTAAATTGTGTCTTAATTTGTCAACATACTTTAAAATGGTATTAAGTGTATTCTGAAATCAACTTACTTTAACTTTTCTGTTCTTTGCTTACAAAAGTCTTCCAGGATTTTTCCATTAGGAATTGTTTTATTCCTTTGTGAAAAAATAATATAAACTAAAATGACTTTACTAAATGACTCATAGAAATTATAGGAAAGAATTCAGCAACACCAGAGCTCAGATGAAGAAAAATGGAACAGTTATATGAAATACTAAGTAACAAAGATAGAATTACAAAATTTGAGTTCATACTGGCCAAAGGGCATTGTTCACCTAAACTATTAAAGAAAGGAGCTATCTGGAGCTTTCTGATAATAACTTTTCAAGGATACAATGACACAATCTTGTATCACTTTAATTGAGATTTTGCTTATGCTTCTCCCAACAACACTTTAGGATTGTCTCTACTTAACAAAAAATAGAGCACAATTAGGCATTCTAAATATTTCACCATTTCAAATTCAGAGACATACATTAAATTTAGTTTATAAAGGTATATTTTTGGCAAAATACTTAAAAAAAAAAAAAAAAAAAAAAAAAAAAAACCAAGGGGATAACGAGTGGCTTTGAAGTTCAGTTGATCACTGGGGTAACCTGGAAAGCACAAGCTGCATTTGAGGGCAGCTGCTGCATGTAGTGACAAAGAATCATACTGTTGTATCTATGCTTCCATCCAAAAGAGTGAGATTTCCCTTTTGTTTTTCAAATGTAAAAATATCTTGTTTGTAAACAGTGATGACAGTCTAAAAACATTTAAGAACACGTGGATAAATGCAATACTATACTACAGGCTGTTCTATATTCTATACATGGACAGGAAGACAAACAGAAGAGTGAATATCCTCTCCATTTTGGCTCCCTTCATTTTTCAATTTATGGTACACGAAAGGAAACAAGAAAGGGTTTTTGAGATATGGGAGGTATTGTATTTAAAAAGTCAAACTGATTTTTTTGCTTTTAATGCACAATAAGCCACCTAAAATAATGTAGGGAATGCTGCTGACCAGGAGGCGAGGTCAGGTAAGTCGATCCAGATAGGTAAAAGGGATGGCACTTTTGATTCTGCAGACCCATTCTTTCATCACTATTTGTATTACTATTGCTGGGACCTGATTCACTAAGGGCAAAGAAATATATATATTTCTCTTCTATGATAAATATAGTTTAAAAAGAGAAAACAGGGCTGGGAGACAGCTCAATGATAGGGCACTTACCTAGTATGCACCAGGCCTTGGGTTTGATACCCAGCACCAACCCCCCAAAGTGGGGGCAGGGGGACCCTGAATATTCTAATAGTCAATAAAATAATTTATTTTACTAAAAATTATTTACTTTTAAAATGAAAGCTTATCCAATATAATTTTAAAAGAGAATTAATATTTACCTATTGGATGAAAAACATGCATTTGCATGCCTATAGGAAGTTTTTTTTCCCCTACGTGGATATTTTCTATCTTTTGATCAGAAGTATTATTCAGAATTATTTGTACAGAGACCATCTTATCACCAAAAATACAAGGTTGTCTTGGAAAGAAATAATTGGCAGCCAGTCCTTTTCCACTCATTCGATGAAGCAGCACATGAGTTTTCATTGGTACAAAGACAGGAGTACTGACCTGTTGCACATGAAAAAAAGAAATTGAAAGATGAATTAGTAAATATAGTTATTAATTCTTTTGGAAAATGAGCAAGCATTTGTGATATTTAACTTCTGGTTTCCCTAAAGTATTATATAAAGCACAATAACAAATGTCAGTAGGAAATCACATACATAGATATAATACAAAAATGTAAAGTACCTTTAAAACAGTATTAAAATTCTCTGAACTCTGCAGTGTGTATTAAACTATTTTGTCAATGTAAGAAAGACCTCTACAATGAGAACTATACAACAATAAAGAAAGAAATTAAAGAACACCTTAGAAGATGGAAAGATCTTCCATGTTCTTGGATAGGAAGAATTAATATTGTCAAAATGGCCATACTACCTAAAGTGCTATACAAATTCAATGCAATTCCAATTAAAATCCCAATTGTGTACCTTACAGAAATAGAGCAAGCAATTATGAAATTCATCTGGAAGAATAAGAAACCCAGAATAGCTAAAGCAATCCTTAGCAGGAAGAGTGAAACAGGGGGTATTGCAATACCAGATCTTCAACTCTACTACAAAGCAATAGTAACAAAAACGGCATGGTATTGGTACCAAAATAGAAAGGTAGATCAATGGTACAGAATAGAGGACACGGACACAAACCCAAAGAAATACAATTTTCTCATACTAGACAAAAGGGCCAAAAATATGCAATGGAGAAAAGATAGCCTCTTCAACAAATGGTGCTGGGAGAATTGGAAATCCATATGCAACAGAATGAAACTAAACCCATATCTCTCACCATGCACGAAACTAAACTCAAAATGGATTAAGGACCTCGGAATCAGACCAGAGACCCTGCAGATTATAGAAGAAAAAGTAGGCCCAAATCTTCACCTTGTTGGTCTAGGACCAGACTTCCTTAACAGGACTCCCATAGCACAAGAAATAAAAGCTAGAATCAACCACTGGGATAGATTCAAACTAAAAAGCTTTCTCTCAGCAAAGGAAACTATCAGCAATGCGAAGAAAGAGCCTACAGAGTGGGAGAATATCTTTGCCAATCATACTTCAGATAGAGCGCTGATCTCCAGAATCTATAAAGAACTCAAAAAACTCTACTCCAAGAATTCAAATAGTCCAGTCAACAAATGGGCTAAGGAAATGAATAGACACTTCACAGAAGAAGATCTACAAGCAATCAACAAACATATGGAAAAATGTTCAACATCTCTAGTAATAAGAGAAATGCAAATCAAAACCACCCTAAGATTCCATCTCACCCCAATTAGAATGGCGATTATCAAGAATACGAGCAACAACAGGTGTTGGCGAGGATGTGGGGAGAAAGGTACACTCATACACTGCTGGTGGGGCTGCAAATTAGTGCAGCCACTATGGAAAGCAGTGTGGAGATTCCTTAGAAAACTTGGAATGGAACCACCATTTGACCCAGCTATCCCACTCCTTGGCCTATACCCAAAGGACTTAAAATCTGCATACTACAGAAATACAGCCACATCAATGTTCATAGCTGCTCAATTCACAATAGCCAGACTATGGAACCAACCTAGATGCCCTTCAATTGATGAGTGGATAAAGAAACTGTGGTATATATATACAATGGAATATTACACAGCCATAAAGAATGATAAAATTATGACATTTGCAGGCAAATGGATGAAATTGGAGAATATCATGCTAAGTGAGATAGGCCAATCTCAAAAAGCCAAAGGACGAATGATATCGCTGATAAGTGGAGGATGACACATAATGGGGGGGAGGGAAGGGTTAGAGTTAGGGTTAGGGAGGGGGGCAAGTATAGAGGAAGGAACTACTGTATAGAGGGTAAAGAGGGGTGGGAGGGGTGGGGGGAAGGGAAAAAATAACAGAATGAATCAAACAACATTGCTCTATGTAAATTTATGATTACACAAATGGTATGCCTTTACGCCATGTACAAACAGAGAAACAACATGTATCCCATTTGTTTACAATAAAAAAAAAACAGTATTAAAATTCTCTGAACTCTGCAGTGTGTATTAAACTATTTTGTCAATGTAAGAAAGACCTCTACAATGAGAACTATACAACACTAAAGAAAGAAATTAAAGAACACCTTAGAAGATGGAAAGATCTTCCATGTTCTTGGATAGGAAGAATTAATATTGTCAAAATGGCCATACTACCTAAAGTGCTATACAAATTCAATGCAATTCCAATTAAAATTCCAATGACATACCTTACAGAAATAGAGCAAGCAATTATGAAATTCATCTGGAAGAATAAGAAACCCAGAATAGCTAAAGCAATCCTTAGCAGGAAGAGTGAAACAGGGGGTATTGCAATACCAGATCTTCAACTCTACTACAAAGCAATAGTAACAAAAACGGCATGGTATTGGTACCAAAATAGAAAGGTAGATCAATGGTACAGAATAGAGGACACGGACACAAACCCAAAGAAATACAATTTTCTCATACTAGACAAAGGGGCCAAAAATATGCAATGGAGAAAAGATAGCCTCTTCAACAAATGGTGCTGGGAGAATTGGAAATCCATATGCAACAGAATGAAACTAAACTCATATCTCTCACCATGCACGAAACTAAACTCAAAATGGATTAAGGACCTCGGAATCAGACCAGAGACCCTGCAGATTATAGAAGAAAAAGTAGGTCCAGATCTTCAACATGTCGGCTTAGGACCAGACTTCCTCAACAGGACTCCCATAGCACAAAAAATAAAAGCAAGAATCAATAACTGGGATAGATTCAAACTAAAAAGCTTTCTCTCAGCAAAGGAAACTATCAGCAATGCGAAGAAAGAGCCTACAGAGTGGGAGAATATCTTTGCCAATCATACTTCAGATAGAGCGCTAATCTCCAGAATCTATAAAGAACTCAAAAAACTCTACTCCAAGAAGTCAAATAATCCATTCGACAAATGGGCTAAGGAAATGAATAGACACTTCACAGAAGAAGATCTATAAGCAATCAACAAACATATGGAAAAATGTTCAACATCTCTAGTAATAAGAGAAATGCAAATCAAAACCACCCTAAGATTCCATCTCACCCCAATTAAAATGGCGATTATCAAGAATACGAGCAACAACAGGTATTGGCGAGGATGTGGGGAGAAAGGTACGCTTATACATTGCTGGTGGGGCTGCAAATTAGTGCAGCCACTATGGAAAGCAGTGTAGATTCCTTAGAAAACTTGGAATGGACCTACCATTTGACCCAGCTATCCCTCTCCTTGGCCTATACCCAAAGGACTTAAAATCAGCATACTACAGAGATACAGCCACATCAATGTTCATAGCTGCTCAGTTTACAATAGCCAGACTGTGGAACCAACCTAGATGCCCTTCAATTGATGAGTGGATAAAGAAACTGTGGTATATATATACAATGGAGTATTACTCAGCCATAAAGAATGATAAAATTATGGCATTTGCAGGCAAATGGATGAAATTGGAGAATATCATGCTAAGTGAGATAAGCCAATCTCAAAAAGCCAAAGGACGAATGATATCACTAATAAGTGGATGATGAAACATAATGGGGGGGAGGGAAGGGTTAGTGTTAGGGTTAGAGTTAGGGTTAGGGAGGGGGGCAAGTATGGAGGAAGGAAGCACTGTATAGAGGGAAAAGAGGGGTGGGAGGGGTGGGGGGAAGGGAAAAAATAACAGAATGAATCAAACAACATTGCTCTATGTAAATTTATGATTACACAAATGGTATGCCTTTACGCCATGTACAAACAGAGAAACAACATGTATCCCATTTGTTTACAATAAAATAAAAAATTAAAAAAATTAAAAAAAAGAAGACTATAGCCTCAATTATACAAATATATTCTTTTCAAAAAGAGTTTATAAAGCTTTTTGTTAGTATTTTCCTGTAGATACTCTATATATGGCCTCTTGCTAACTTTGTCATTCATTTTAATAGTTTGACAGTTGGTTTTCTTAGAGTTTTCAACTATAAGATGGTATCAAATACGAATGATAAACATATTTTGACTAATAATAACCATATCTGATTCTGACTCCTTGAATGATTTTTCACCTTGAATTACTTTCACTGAAGAATATGGCCTCCAGTTTATAGTGGTTTCTTTTCTTCAATGATTAAAAAGACCTTTCCTACTTTGAGATCAGTTATTCACTTACAGTTTCCTTTAGACCTTCCAAGGTTTCAGTTTTTCAACTCGAGTGCTATGTTTTAGGTATATCAACTCTACATTGATTTTTCTTCAAATATTTAAGCAACTGTCCCTATATGATCTAATTAACAGCCCTTCCTCAATGACTTGTAAATACAAATGCAAAAATTCTATTTATGTTCTAGGAGACATTCCTGGGCCTTGACTGATCTGTTATACCCAGACTATATTGCTTTATTTCCTATTTGGTAAAAGAATCTTTCCTCATTTCCTCATCCCCTCAATATTTTCTTGGCTAAGTATCTCCTTACTTTTCATTGAATATTGGACTCTTTTAGTTAAATTCTTCCTTTAATCTCTTGATGGAAATCATAGGCAGCATTATTAAATGAAGAAATGCTGTCCATTATAAAACCATGTGGTAGATGTCTTTCCACCCAAAGCCTCAGTATTGCTTATTAGCCTTGCCATTTATACCTGATGATGTTAGAAATGTAGCAATAATAATGCGACTGGGTTTGTGGATCAGTGGTGCAGTGCTTGCCTGGCATGTGTGAGGCACTGGGTTTGATTTGTAGCACCACATATAAATAAATACATAAAATAAAGGTCCATTGACAACTAAACAATATTTTAAAAACTTAATAACCTAATATTAATAACCTAAAATCAACAACAATCTGAGTGTTAAATATCATATATATGTATATATAAAATGATAAATCATGTCTTTTATGCATCATTTAAACATAGTTTTCTCACAAAGCTCAACTTAGAAAGTGTGGGCAAACTAAAATAATCATTGTAAAATTTTGTAAGAGCTTATTTGCAAAATATAATAAATAACTGCCTGAGTTTATATTTCGGTTATATAAAGTAATGGGGCAACTGGATCATTTAATCTACATTAGCTTTCTGATGATTCAAACAGTTAAGCCTTACTTTTTTATTTTATTTTTTTGGTCTGTGGCAAGGCATGATATCATGGCTGAGGGTGAGTAGCAGAGCAAGCTGCTCACCTCAAGGCACCCAGGAAGCAAAAAGAATAACAGAAGGAAATCAGTATGCCCTACTCCCTTTCAAGGGTACTCCTTCAGTGACCTAAAACCTCCCACTAGGCCCCACCTCTTAAAGTTTTCCTTCTTCCCCCTTACAGCAGCAACAAGCTGAGGATCAAGTCTCTAAGGCATGCACGGGTTTTCAGGGACAATTAAAACTAACCTGTAGTGCTACTTTACACTTGCTTTCTCCAACTTTAAAATCTTCTTCCTTTTTATATTATAGTTTTGGCTTTCTTTCTCCAGATTATATATAGCTCAACCTTTTATGAGTTTTCAGAGAGGTAAAACTGTCTATATCAAACCTCTATTTAATAATTTAATAATAACTGCATCTCCAGGACACTGTAGAAAATAGACCTGATCAGGGTCTTCAATGTCTTATTATCTAATTAAGGGAATCAACATGTAATAATGGGAAAATATAATTACAAGCTAAGGGCTTGTATTTAAGGTTGACTGTTACAGCTTCAGTGGAATTTGTACACACACACACACACACACACACACACACACACATGCACACATTGTTCTATGTGTATTTGTTTAGATGCCATCATATCTTTGAATGTTCACTGCTAAGGACTATTATTTGGGGTTACCCTAATCATCATCTGAGAATTTATAATGATAACAGATGTAGAGTTCTTGAGCAATGAAACAAGAAGAGTTTTGAAAACACTTTTTATTCAAGGAAGAGAATATTATTAGCTTAGAAGTCAAAGTGCTTTGGAAAGTTGAAATGTTTGACTATTGAGCTGGGGTAGAGTACTTGCCTAGCATGAAACTTCCAAAAGCTAAGCCCAAATACACCTTTCTTCTTTTTAAGTTTATTTATTTCAGGTATTTGTTATATAGCAATTGGAAGCTGACTAGTGTTAAGTAGTTTGAGAAAAGCAGGACAAGCAGTCAGGAATTAGTATTCTAAATACCACACAAGGAGCTTAGAAGGTAAGCCTTTAGTCACTGAAGAGCCATCAACACGTCTTGGATGATTTATTAATTCTCTCCCCATCTAATCTTGGACACACAGTCCAAACATTTATTTTGTTTTTCTACCTAGTCTCAAAGTTCTGCAGCTTTATTTGTTTTTAAAATATGTTAAGAAATGTGTAAAACAAGAAAAACTACAGTATAATTCTCTGCCATCATTCTTCCACACTCAACCAAGTTCAAGGAAAGGAACATTCTCTAATGAATTCAACACCTAAAAGAGGCCCTCCCTGACAATCTTCAAAGGTTATCTGTAATAATAAAGAGAGGTTTAGATTTTCTTACCAATAAACACGATCATAAATGGCACTCTGTGTTAATAGGTTGAGCATCCCTAATCTGAAAATCCAAAACCCTAATTGCTTTAAATTCTGAAACTTGTTCAGTGTTGACACGATGCATGTTGGATTCTGAAGAATTTGATTTTGAAACAGAAATGTTCAACCAATGAAGTATATGCAAATATTTCAAAATCTGAAAAACTCCAAAATCTGAAACACTTCCAGTTCCAAGCATGTCAGATAAGGGATACTCAACCTGTACTTACATATTTGTAGAAAGAGACTAACTGAAAATGTTTCCTAAGTTCACACAAGTCATACTGAGCCAATCTTTTCCAATATCTAGATAACCACATAGATGTTTTTTTGTTCAATAATGACACTGGGCTATGTAAGTCCTTCAAGAATTTTCATATACAATACATTTAATCCTGACAGAAAAGCAAGATTTAAGTTCAATATTTTTATATCAGATTAGAAACCTAGATTCCAGAAATATGGTTAAGATCTGTAGTTGTTTATATTCTAAGATGCTGAACTTGTAAATAGTTTCTCTGATATCACTGATAATACAGATATAAATAATTTTGTTGTATATAAAAAGGGATAAAAGGTTACAGAGTGACCTAGATGTAGGTTGTAAAAATCAGGGTTTAAGAAGAAGAAGAAAAAAAAAAAAGAAGCGGGTATTTACAACCCTAACCAAAACAGGTATGTAGAGCAGGGGTAAGCAAGCCATAATATTTCCTCTATCATCAGGGTATATGTTCCAAGATGTCCTATAGATGCCTGAAACCATGTATGGTACAGAACCCATATATATATATACTAATTATCAAGTTTAACTTACAAGCTAGGCATAGAAAGAGACTAACAATAACTGGAAATAGAAAAATTATAACAATATACTGTCATAAAAACTACTCAAAACTTATGAAACTGTTTATTTTTGGAATTTTCTATATAATTTTTTTGGATTGCAGTTGACAATAGGTATGTTGTTATACAGGGGTTACTGCACAGCCCATAAGCCAAACATGGCCTGCTGCTTGTTTTTATAAAGTTTACTGGAACACAGATATACTCATTCATTTACACATTGCTTATGGCTGCTTTTTCACTCTACAATAGAAAAGCTGAGTGACTGCAATGCCCAAAATATTTACTATCTGGGTTATTTGTAGAAAAAGTCACAAATGATACCCATCTTCCCTATCCACCTCACCTTTCCTTGTTTTTGAAGAATAGTTCTCTATAGGTTTCATATTTCTGCATGTTTTCTTAGCAAAGGCATTAACGACTTGGCTCCTGAAACACTTTTCAAGAATGTACACCAAACAACCTTGGAAGTCAGAGGTAAATGCCTCCTTCTGGGGTAGGAGAGAGATTTATTTGTGGTCCAGAATTACAGGGAAAATGTCCTCTTCTGGAGCAAAGGCTAGAAAGATTTACTAAAAGCCTCTCATAAAAGTCTGAAGTCTTCTATACTGCATGTGTAGGAATCATCTGGCTTTCATTATGTGGGAATTTGGGGATGAAGGAGTGATACAAATAACACTACTCTGGTCACTGATATTGCTGTAGGTCCTTAATTCTCTGTCTCTGATCTAAGAATCCCGTGTCTTCCACCACTATCTCACACTTCTGGATATACTTTGGCAGGAAGGTATCATTTGACAATTCATAGAGCTACTTATTTCAAACAGTTAAATGCTAAATTAACACCGAGTAGGACCACCATATACAGTCATATAGTGGCAACTGAAGGAAGAAAGATGAGCCAAAAATATAGCTTACATTAAAGGGTGACTTTTTGGAATCCGTACAATGGTACCAGATAGGCTGGAGGCTTTGTCAATGAGACATTTTTTTTTTTTTAACTTCTCTTTATGAAAGTCCATGTTTTGCCCTGTTAATTGTTTCTATGGGTTTCTGAAGTATCATAAAATATTCCGATAGCTGACAACACAGTGTTAAGAAAGTTCTATGGCACGATTGCTGGGTTTTTTTTTTTGTTTTTTTTTTTGGTTTAAGACAAGTGGTGGTTTTTTGAGGGGGCTCTACATCCAGTGCTTTATCCTGTAGTGGTTATGTATCAGATTTTCTGCTCAACATAACCTATTATTTTCTAGGAACTTTGCCATATTCAGTTCTCCATGGAGTCATCATGTTCTTAAGCCACTTCATGACCTGGCCACAGTTAACTGGTTCGGGAATGGATACCTGGCCCAAAGAGTCCTGTTCTTGGGATTTTGGGATTTTGTGTCTACGAAGTTGAGCCAGTCTCTTTCAAGCAACTGTAATTCTAATTTAAAATGCTAACGATGTCTGTAACCACACTTACTGCCATATTGCTCAGGGTTTCAGACAGAAAGAATAAAGCAAATTTCAGAGAAAAACACAGATAAGAGATGGAAACTTGGCTGGTAACTTTGGTCTGAATGGTTCTTGAGGCCCAGACATCTTTTTACCCTTCCTGAAGCTTAATTTTTCTGTGAAATACTCCAGCTTCTTTCCTATAATTAATTTTTCTTTCTCACTTAAGCTAGCTCAAATTGGGTTTCAAGTAATCTCTTCCATCCCATACTGATTGAGATTTGTCAGATTTTAGAACACTAACTGAAGGGGAAAATAAGTTTGTGAAAGGAGAATATGCTCTTGTGACTTTCTCTAAGGTTCTAATGCATACTAGAATGGTAGGATCAAGTCTGGCCTTATTAGACTGAACCATATGTATCTTTCATCTCTGTAGGTCAAAAACACTAAAATTACACATCTCATAAGGTTAATCTAGTAGCCTGCTTTGGTACAAGGCTATTTAATCCTATCTTCTATAGAAAAGAACAGTCTCTGATGAGGGACATCCTCTTACTGTTGTTCTATACTGGAATCAGAGAGCAAGGCCTACATTAGTAATAAAGTGCCACATTTTCTGTCTTAGTCTTCTAATACTATGTCTCCTAGGGGTATCATTGGGAGAGAGGTGGTTTTGTGCAAAAATTAGGTATTTCAGGGCTCTCTGTCCAAGAAAAGCACCACCCCTCCTTTCCCCTCCCCCACCACTGGGGATTGAACTCAGAGTCTTCAACATGCTAGGCAAATGTTCTACCACTGAGCTATAACCCTGTCCCTTTTATTTATTTAATTACATTAATTAATTAATTAGTTAATTTTTTAAGACAGGGTCTCACTAAATTGTCAAGGCTGGCCTTGACTTTGCAATCCTCCTACTTCATTCTCCAAAGTAGCTGGGATTACAGATGTGTGTCACCTGGCTGAAGAGCATTATTACTTAAAACACAATGTAGCTACTAATCTCTTATTTATTCTTTCATCTAACTGACATTTATTGAATTAGTTATGTCAACCACCATGCTAAAGAGACAAAGTATCCCAATCCTCAAGAAGTTTACTGTATAGCTTGAAAGAACAAAGTATTTACTTTGTATAATAAATGCCACAACAGAGGTGGTCACCTTAGAAAAATCATACTTGACATTGAAGGGAGAGATCAGGGAAGGAATCCCCAATTACTTAAAGAAAAACCTGATGACTACTCACTACCTCCACTGTTGTTATCCTGGTCTGAGCTACCACCAGCTCTCTATTTCTAACAGCCTCTCAATTAGTCTCCTCGCTTCTACCCCTGCATCCTACTGAACATAGAGTAAACTGCTATGTTCAGTCTGTTCTGAACACAGTGGACAGAATGAACCACACCAGTCATGTTCCCACTGGTCACTCCCTCTGCTTGGAAGGTACATTCTCCAGATACAAACATGGCTTAGTTCTGATTGCCTTTGTTCCAATGTTACCTTCTTAATGAGGCTTAATCCAACTGCATTTCTTCCTTCTGATTTACTTTTTTCTTTTCTCATAGCCACTTATACATTCTCTAACGCAGTATGTAATTTACTTATTATTTGCTGTCTTCCCTTCTACTCCTTACTTTAATATTTGATGTATAAAACAATTTTATCCATTTCAGATCTCAAAGCATAATTTTACTATTTTTAAATTATTACACAGATTTGTAAATAATATGCCTCAGGTATTGGTTATAATTATATTTCATTTGCTAAGTGTTCAATTATAAAACTTCCTAAAAATACTACAGCCTCATCACAGCACACTGTGGTGATAAATGGAGACTACTGATACTAATATTTGTTGGTTTTAGGAAATCACTAGACTTGAAATTTTCTATTCTATATAATTGTAAATAAGTAAGAAAAATACTATCTTTTAAAGGTATACACAAAGAACAACTTACTGACTAGAAGGATTTCTATGACATAACACTAGAAATCTAGTTTTAGGTTTAAGCATTATTTTAGTAAAACTTGTATAAACAGGATTGAAAACAATAGTTTAAACTGTGTCTACTAATGTTCAAAGAATTAAAAATTTAGCTGCATTATCAGCAAATGATAAGGGTCATTCACACGGTGAATCTTGAGAACGTAATTAGCTCAGTAGCTGTAATAACGCTAAAATAAAAAGCCTCCTCCAAGAGTTAACAGAACAAAAAGCATCGAGTAACAATAAGATGATCCTCTACAAATCTTTACACAGCATATGTTTAAATAATAAAAGTCGTTTGTGTACCTTTAGATGGTTTATGAAAATAAGCAATCAATTCTGCAGACACAACATTATTTCTAAAGGAAATCTATGTGACTCATGATGCCTGTAGATACACAGAGACAAACCACACATATTTTATCAGTTTATTACAGTAAGCAAATAAGCGTGGAATGAGAGTGCACATAACTGTCTACTTAGCGCTTACTGAAACATTTATAAGAGCTGTTATCTCCCTAATAACAGACAGACAGCGTGCAATTTTAGAGAGGAGAAAAGCTTCATATTTTTTAACACTTCACTAAAAAGTAACTGAAGAGTGTAAAATGAAAAATACTCTGTGCAGTTAGCTGGTAATGGACCATATTATCAACTCAAGTTAGATTTATAGGATACAAACTAGTCACTAATAGTTATTTTATGACATAGCATGTCTGCTTTTTTTGAGATTATTAAGATTAAAGTTGTAAAACTTCTTTTGAACATAGCTGTTCAAAATGATTGAATTATAAAATTTAAAATGAGATTTGAAAAATAAAACATGGAATATCAAGTAAGTGACTTAGAATAAACCTCATTCAGCATCTGCATTACTATTTCAAAGATGACATTTCCACATAAAGCTTTATGAAAACAATGTTTTCCAGCCTTTTATGCTTTAATCTATATTTAGTTACTCAATCATTTTTAAGTACCGTCAATCTATTCTGTTTTTGAATTTCAAAAAAATGAAGATCTGCAGTATATAAAATGCTCCTTATATCTAGCTTTGTTTGGCTTATTTTACAACAGTATCTATTTAGATATATGATTTATAAAATGATGAGGTAAGAAAATAGCTGTAAACAGAGGTAAGCTTGATCTTTAAAATTAGTGCTTTTTAAACTAATGTATGTCTCAATCAATAAGAGTTATAAAGCAGAAAGTGAGAATATTGTCTTCTTTACCCAGTAAACTACAGTGAGTCTTTGTTTTACCTTCAATTCACTGCATTGAGTCTCGTACCTAGTATAGGATTTAGAAAAAGGAAAGGGCAAATTTACTCACCTATCACAGACTCAAACATATTTGAATTTTCCAACAAATATTGCTTTAAGTAAATGGTTTATCACCCTAAGGATAACTTCTTTCTCACATATGTAAATTTAGCTATTCTAGAAAGTACTTGTGATAATTTCATGTATTTTCATTAATCTGTATATATTATAAAAATCATGAGACTATCACCTCTTATTTTGGTAATAGTCAATATATATTAAAATATATTTGCCAAAAGATCTGAACACATTATGAAAATTTAATCAAGTATATTTATGTATGGTGTTAACCAGCAAATGGGGCCAGGAAGTCAAATGTGGTCCACTGGCTATTTTTGTACAGCCTATGCATTAAGAATGGTTTATACATTTAAATGTTTGAAAAATTAAAAAAAAATTTGTGACATTCAAAGTACAAGAAATTTGTATTTCAGTGTTTATACATCAAGTTTTATTGGAACTCAGATGACACTCATTCATGCATATACTCTTAATGGCTGCTTTTGTACTTAATGGCAGGTTTAAGCAGTTGATTCTGCAAAGCTGAAAATATTCACTTTCTGACCCTTTACAAATTAAAAAAAAAAAAAAAAAAGTTTGCTGGGGTTAGGGATATGGCTTAGTGGCAAAGCATTTGTCTAGCATGTACAAAGCCCTAGGTTAGATCCTCAGCACTGGGGTGGGAGTTGGGGGAGCTTGCTGACTTCTAAATAGAAGACATATTCAGTTTATTGTTACTGGTTTTGAGGTAAGGATAGAATTTATAGCCTGTTTCTTCCCTTCCCCAAAGACAAATCTCTAAGCTTCACTGTCAAGACATTTAATATTTTTTATATGTACTTATATTTATCATGTCCATGAAAAAATAGTACCAGAACCATGAATACAGGTATGTTATATTATTCACAGGTATGTTCCAGTATTGTGTTTTACAGTTATTTTCTGGCTTTTGCTTTAACAGTACTAATAAAAATAAACTGGATTTGATTTCCAAAGTGTTTGGCAGAAAGGTTCCAATAATTGGATACAAAGAATTTCTTAGAACTCAGAACATTTTACATAAGCACAAAGTAATTGTATGTTGTTACATGTTATGCTGTTGATGGATGATCTTAGTGGTTGTATTGCTTTCTAACTCACAATATCAATGATACAATATAAAAATGAAAATGTCTTCTGTTGTAACCAAACTCATACACCTTTTCATTATCTTTGACATCCTACTTATACCCCTACAGCAAATATAAAACACGTTAGATATCTCTTATATTCTTCATTTTCTCTCTACTACCAGCTTAGTTCAAGTCTTCACTGACACTTAAATATTTTTCAATGTTTTCTTTTTTCAAATTGTAAAAACCCATGTATATTATTGAAAATAATTTCACATAGTATGGAAATACAAGTAACTCCCCACTCAGGTTTAGCCATGATTACAAGTTTTGTGTCCCTCCCAATCTTCTGTTCCCTTATTACTTCTCTGCCCACACTATTATGCCATTTTAAGTGGTCTCCCTGCCTTTAGATTCCTTATACTCCAAATCTGTACTATAAACTCCAGTACAAGTAATTGTCTTGAAGTTCTAGCTCTTTAAATGTTTGATGAAGTATGGTAGAAAGCAGGGTTCTTAAGTTAAATAGACTTGGGCTGAAACTGGCTCAATAACTTGCTAGCCCTATGATACTAGAAAAGTTATCCAAGCTCTAGCAAGTTCTAGTGACTTCATTTTTCACATCTGTAAAATGGGGATGCCAACATCTCTCTTTCAGGGTTATTGTGAAGTTAGGCTGAACACAAAAGAAAATGCGGAGGAGCAAAGGGCCTGAGGAGTACAAGTACGGGTGTAGATACAACTTTAGTGCTGAATTGAAGGAGGGTATGGCTGAAATGAAGTGCAGGTGAAGTCAGAATTGCACAGATCAAGAGGCTGTGAGGTTATGTCCTTCACAGGCTGTTCACGTGAACAATGAGGTCTCCTAAGAAGATGGTGGGCTGGAGAGAGTATGTATGGGATGTCAAGGTCTTCACTGAATGAGGATAAGGGATCAAGAGATGAGAAGGTAAGAAGGATAAGGAAGGGAAGAGGACACAGTAAAATGGAATAGGCCTCATAGAAGGAAGGAATATGAGGCTGAAAATGGACTGGTCTGGAATCAACAGTTGGGAGCTTCACACAAACAATCCTGCTGGTAATAACAATTTTGTCAAAGACAGAATTATAGGCCATTGTGAGTGAGGTCGTGCTGAGAATATTTACTACATGACTTCAAGATCCAAATGGAGATTCTCAGAAGCTAGATGATGTAATAGTACTTTATAGAAGTGTGTGAGGGAAACTGGTGACTGTTTTACTTATTGCAGAGATGGAAAAACAGTCTCTAAAGGCTGGCTGTGCCACCTTGGACTTAAGTGAACTATAACTTAGGGGGCGGGGCCTAGGTCTCCCAAGATAAGAGATGTGGATCTCAACTAGATAAAATCTTAGAGGTAGGAAAGAGTATGTCTTGAGTGTACAAACTGGAAAGGGAGTTTTATTATGGGCACATTAATTTTTAAATAACAGATTGCTCTAGGGATGCTTTCTTTTGAGTCTGACAGAAGGAAAAGGATCCTTAAACCTTTGAGATGTCAGTCCCAAGGACCATTAAGTTGCTGAAAAATTCCTGATACAGGGCAAGGATGGGAAAACAGTTTCTCTGAGACATAAGGTAGACAGAGATACAAACATACAAAAATTTATATAAACATGGGTTTTTTTCACTGACTTGTATGTAAATATTTAAATTCTTTAGAGAGGAGGTGGGGATGGAGAGAGAACAACTTTATTTACTACAGAGGAACTTTAGATTCTTTAGAGTTCAAATCTGTGGGAGCAAAGCCTTCTGATGACCAGTTTTCTTTACAATAAAGGCACCTGGCTACATGAATCTTTCTGGGTCAAGTCCTTGACTGGGGTCTATCTGCTTTCTCTCAGGTACTAGCCTCGTGTTTCTTTAGGTTATACCTGTTTTTGACATCTGAAGTATTTTTCTTCAGAAGCAAGAAAGGTTGTTGCCTCCTTCTTGTCAGGCAGAGTTAGAGTGGCAATAATAAAGAAAACTATAGGTTTTAAGTTAGAACTTCAAGCTAGTTGATGAGAAGAAAATCATTTAACTTCTCTGACTTTAAATTTGTATATTACAGTGTACAATGACCTAATTCATAGGATTCTTTTATGAGGGGTCAGTGAGATACTATATGAAAGTGTTTTATTAATGAACATGTTCCTTTAATTATTTTTAAAGATAATGTTTATTAGCATGAATGGAAAAAAACAAAGACAATGTTTCTTGGTATAAGAGGAAAAAATAGTGGCAGAGTTAAGAATGGAAATTGATATTTTTATTTCTCATTTCTGCCACACAATAAGCTATAATTTTTTCTATAAACATTAACTGTTGCTTATGATAAAGTAAAGGTCAGCCATGAAAGATAGCAGATATATTCTCTTTCCTTAGGAGAACTATAGGAAGTGGTAAGAACCAGCATTTATTATTTCTTGATTTCTTGATTAATGATAGTTGAGCAAATCTTTTAAAATATGATCTTAATTACAAATTAGCATTCTTAGTTAAAAGGATAATTTTTAAAAACAAATCAATAAAGAGATTTGAATTGTCCTTGAGATATCAGTTATTTAATAAACTAGATGCCTAAAAGCAGACTTCAAGTGATATTTTCTTAAACATATATCTAAGGCAAAATAAGAAAAGTCTGAATGTCATAACATCACAGGAAGATTACATCTGGATATCATATTATACACTTCTTTTATTTCATCAGTATTATAGTATTAATAAAGTTTCTACCACCTACATATCTCTCTTTAGTACTGACATTATAGAATCTCACTTTAATGCTAATTTTAAGGAATCAGTTCAGTATCTGGACATGTCAAAAAAACCAATTCAGAATACCATCAAAAAGGGAAAAAAAAGGAATGAAGATAACTTGGGACAGTGGATGGGGTATCGGAGCAGATGCCAAATGATCTGGGGTATGGTTTTAACTCAATCATTTGTTAGTAGTGAGACCTTACCTATATCACAACCTCACTGAACTTTGTTTTTTCTCTTCTGTAAAATGGAGCTAATTACACATATCCTGCCTGTTTCACTGAGCTGCTGTGAGGATCAAATGAGACTGTATATGTGAAATTGATTTTTAAACTGTAAAAAGTTCAATAAAAAGCATTTTTGGGATTATTAGTAAATTGAGTTTTCAGTCAACGTTAAAAATACCACTCTGTCAGATAACAAAGGGTCATGAGGTTAAAAGTACATATCAAAAAAGCTGAATCACCATTGGCAAAGGCTTTTATAACAATATTGCTGTATTTATTGATAGTACCATCCAAAGGCCTTTAAAAAAGTAATCCCTTCCCCCATGTCCTTTTCTGTGTTAGTTGTGGGTGAAGAGGACTGTTCTCTAAAAGGTTTCTAAATGATGTTGATGTTAAAAAATATAGGATCACCATTTAACAGCCTTTTAAAGAGCAGTCCCCAGTACAGTCTTTGTTAACAACTAAGGGAGGAAGGGACTATTTTTTCAAAGGCTTTTAGAGGATGTTGTTAAAAGAATATATAGTGACATCATTTAAAAGCCTTTTAAATAATAGTCCTCCTTCCCTCCCAATTGTAATGTCCTTGGCTTTCATTTATTTTGTACTGCAAGCCGAAAATGGACAAGCCAACATATTACTGGCGATGGCAGGCATTTGTTGGTTGGAGAATGACGCACTGCTTTTAAAAAAGGCTGGTGTCCAAAAATAAATCCAACTCTTCACTAACATTGATTGACTCTATACAGGATACTGCCCACCCACCTTACCACTGAGTAGTGGTACCTTTTGCTTGCTTTCTCTTAGATTTTACTGAAGAAGTTACCACCCAAACAGGAAAGGAGTCATACCTAAGTCATTCCAACATTTGCTACGGCATGAATGTGGTCCACATTAACTACTATTTGAGCTAATTCTGCACCTAATTTATGGTAAAATTTAACTTGGAGCTCCTATTCTACTGGTTTTATGGCCTTATTTTTGCCCACCACTCCTCTATCTTTATTCCACCAATGGACAGTAGTGGTCAGTTAGTAGTTACTAGCTCCATACTTGTAGGAAGGAGAAACGTGAGGTCAACCATCTAGTTTAAAGCCCAAAGTCTGAGAGACAGGAAGTTTCCAGATAGGTTAGTTATGACTAGTCATCTTTCACACAACATACCAAAGAAAAAAGGATTAGCCAGGGAATAATCATAAGGTATGAAATAATTTTCCATCTCTTATATTGGCTCTTTTCAAAAAATGTCACTTCATTTTAAAAACAAGATTTCAGATTTCACAGGACCACAATACTTTGATGAAAAAGTATAGTTCTCCAAACATACTGTATTTTAACCCTAAACTGTAGTGGGTCCCTTATTGTTTGCCAATCTTGTACACAGAAATCACTGGAGTTCTGAAATCATATTAAATCATTACTTATTTGAAATTTACTATCATAAATAATGTTACTAAGTTAAATATCAAATATTATCCATAATACAAATTGTCTGTTCAATTCCTCTTAACACTGCTTGCCCCCTAATGATCTTAATCACATTCAATTTTGACATTCTTATAATTTTATTTTTTAATTATTTATGCATGATCTTATGTCCCATGTAACTAAGAAAGTGCTAAACCTACACAATATAATTTCTTTGCATGTTTCTGCATGATTTTTGAAAAATACGAATATAAACCAACTCTTTGTTACCTTAACAGCAGGAGTTAGTTATCTAATCAGATCAATCAATGTTTCACCAAGAAACACTAAATTCTGATTCTACTGAATTCTAAGTGTCAAATTTTCTGACTTAAAAAAGATTGTAATAGGAAGAGATAATATTTAATTTGGTCTGAAAATTTCAAATTTCTCTTAATCTGAATGGGTTTGACTAGAGTTCAGTAGAACTGTCTCAAGTAAGGATTGTTTGTTTATGCAGATAGCCATAATCCACAGCAAGGGCTCCATCTGAGCTATAGGACTGAGGAGTATTCACCAGGGAGCAATCAACATCATGACCAAAGAGTACATGCTTGCTGTGGTGGGTTCTGAGCTTTGGCTCTGCACGACAGTGGCCTCAACAAGTGCCATGACTCTCCCTCCCAATCCTCTGCAATTTGACAGGTTTGGTGTGAGGTGTAAGTATGTATAAGTCACTTCTCTCTCCCCCACCATTATCCAGAATAATGATCCCCCACTACCCTCAAGGTGTCTAAGTCCTAATCCACAGCACCTATGAATGTTATATTACATGGCAAGGGGGAATGACTCTGGGAGGGAGATTATCCTGGATTATTTCGAAGGCCCAATGTAATCACACAGATTCTATAAGTGAATGACACAGGCAGGAGAGTGAGTGAAGCAGTGTGAGGACAACTCCATCAGACATTGCTGGCTTTGAAGATGGAAGGGAGCCACAAGCCAAGGAATATGAGCTACCTCTAGAAGCTGGAAGAGTGAAAAGAAGAAGAAAGATCCCACCTTCCCCTAGAGCTCTAGAAGAAACAGCCAAGCTGATATGTGATTTTAGTTCTGTGAGAACCATTTTGGACTTCTGACCTCCAAAACTATAAAGTAATTGTAAATCTGCATTTTGTTAAGCCACTGAACTCATGGAAATAAGCTATAAGTGATAGAGACTAATGAAGGCAACTGTGATGCCTAGTTGTAAACCACTTTTGGGAATTCTTGTGCTCTAAAACCTACCTGCAGAGTCTATGGTATAAATGTTTCAGTGCACACAACTTTCAAAGGTGGATCTATAATCTGAAAAGCATCAAAAAGTGTTTTTCCTACAGTATTTTCTCACTTAACTTTAACTACAACTATTAGAGACACTAATAAACCTGAGTGGTTTTCAAACCTGAATAGCTGTTTGCCAGAAACACTTTAGAGGGCTGCTTTAACTCCCTTTGCCCCAATAGCTCTTCTATAATTTTAATGGGCACCCTGAGTTGATTTTGATCTGCTTGTGGTTAACAGACAGGCAATGGAAACAGATGAAAAGATGAACTATCTTCTCAAAGCCTCAATTTAGTGTTCGATATATTATCTAAGGTCACCTCTTTTTCTAAAAATTTTTATTGGTGTATAATAATTACACACAATAGACTCATTATGGTGTATTCATACACACACATAACACAATTTGATCAATTTCAGCCCCCAGTACCTCCTTCTTGCCATCCCGCTTTCCTCTACCCTACCTGTCTCCTTTCTATTTTCATGAAATCCTTTACCTCCCTTTATTCTCTCTAGCTTCCCATGAGAGAAAATACATGACCCTTGACTTTTTGAGTCTGGTTTACTTTCTTTAAAGCTTTTCAGTTCCATCCATTTTCCTGAGAATGACATATTTCACTCTTCTTTATGGATGAATAAAACTCCATCGTGTGTATTTACCACATTTTCTTTATCTATTCATCTGTTGACAAACCTCGAGGCTGGTTCCACAGCTTCGCTATCATGAATTGTGCTGCTATAAACATGGGTATTCATGTATCACTATAGTATGCTGATTTTAATTCTTTTGGATAAGTGCTAAGGAGTGGGATAGCTGAATTACATAGTGGTTCCATTCTTGTCTTATGTTTTTTCCTCTTTGGCTTATTTTCTTTTTTTGAAAATTTAAAATGTATACATTATAGCTATACATAATGGTAGAATTTGTTGTTACACGTATGCAACATAACATCTTTCCTGGTCTCTTGAGGAACCTCCATACTGACCCCCCAATGGTGTAAAAGTATTCATGTC